>NW_015639527.1:220482-269212 GCF_001515625.1 Sinocyclocheilus rhinocerous | reverse complement strand
AAATTTGGTACCGAACGACGAGACGTTTTTTGATACTTGATGGTGTCGAGGCAATCGATTCCTAAAAAGTATCGAACTTGATACCCAGCCCTAGTTGATTGCTTTTTTCAGTTTTGTTCATAAGTAGCATTTCTATTCACAGGACTCCAGAATACTTGTGATGAATTCTGAGATAACTGGCAGTGGTATGTAATTTTTGGGAATGGTCTTGCATTTGAGTTCATAATGTGTTTGAGCCTTTAATGAAATATTTGTTTTATTGAAAAAAGCTGTCTAAAACAATGTTTACCCTGACTTCTAGAAGCAGACATCCACAAAGAGGGGGCAGAAAGCATAGAGACTCGGCAGCAGTCTGAGAATATAGAAGTGGTTGCTGGTTGCTTGGAAGTGGCAGCTGAGGAGCAGCATGCAAAGGTTGAAGAAGTGGAGCTGGTTCCAGATGAGAATGGCCATTCTGAAGAACCAGCTGACAACATCAGTAACTGGGAAGAAGTCTTTAAACAGGCAGCTAAGCTTGCAAGGAGAAACTGCTCATTGATTGACCTCAATAAACCAGAGCAAGATGCTGTTGTTCAGAAACTTACCTCGTGTCATTGGGTACAGGAGGAAGGGACATTGTTTTCAGAGGGAGAAATGTTACAAAGAATTGTGAAGGCCATACGAGAAACAATCCTCACTGAAGTTCAGGACTCTCCTTTCTTTTCCATCATCACTGATAGAGCTATCTCAGTTGGAGAGGTGAAGTTCCTACCAGTCTTTGTTAGATATGTGAATGACTGCATACCCAAAGTGGAACTTATAGGATTTCTGCCCTTTGATGAAAGCTCTGATGTGGATTTGCAAGCTAAGGCTCTTTCAGCCACACTTGAGGATGAGTGGGGACTTCAGATGGGCTGCTGTCGTGGCCAGTCTATCATGTGCTTTGGTACAGGGAGCAAAAGTCTCAGAAAGATGGCTTTGGGCTTTTTAGAGAGCTATCCGTTAGCTGTGAACACTCCCAGTGAGTCTTGTGGACTTGCCTACTGGCTGGCTTTAAGCCTACAAAATGCCTCCATTACAAAGGTTCTAGAGACGGCTGAGGATCTGCTACAGTTTTTTGACCAGTCACCCAAATTAGAGAGTGAGCTTGCCAAGACCATGGATGGGCTACTGAATACCCCACGGGAAGCACTTGCAGAGATCCCAGAGACCTGCCTGTCCAGATGGAAAAAGAGAGAAGACTTCTTTGATATTTTGGTGGACATGCTGGAGGGAGTCCTGAACTGCTTAGATTCTGTGAGCACCAACTGCAGTGGGTCATGGAGTAGTAGCATGTCACTGCATTCCCAGACCCTGTCCACAGCTATTAGACAGGTCGATTTTGTCATCCCCCTAGTGATCTTGAAGAATGCCTGTGCTCCCTTGAGGAATTGCAGCACTGTGTTTCGCTGTGGAAACCCTGCTGACATTATTTGCGAGCTTGAGAAGATTATGCCAATAATAGATTCTTTTAGCAAGATGTTGGACAATGTGAGTGCAGTGCATTCTATCTGGTTTGAGGAGGCAGTGGAGCTTGCTACTAAGGTCATGGGATTGCTGTCATACGCAGAATCTGTCAGTGGCTATGATTCACCAGATACGTTCTACATGGAAGCAGTTAGCTTACCAGTTCTAAATGGTTTGACAGAAGAAATGAAGTTTAACTTCTCAGAGAATCACCTAAAAGCCCTGAGAGTTTTGTCCCTTCTGCCAACGTGCAATACTCTGGCGATTCTCCCAGAATCCACAGATAAACTGCACACTATATACCTGAGCGATCTTCCTGAGCCAGAGACAGCAGAAGAAGACATTAACACCTGGGCCACAGTATGGAGGGAGAAGTATCAAGATGTTTGTCCTCCCACCTCCATCTCTGAGACATTGCTCCATAATGAAGCCAAAAACCTTCCAAACGTTGCTACCCTTCTTAAGCTTGTGGCCGTGTTGCCTAGTATTAGCATGGAGTGTGATCTAATGAAGACGACACTAAACTCCTTGAGGACCTTGCTCAGAGATGGTATCTTCAGCAGGGGCAGTAAGACTGATGCTGTGATGCTTCTTATGCATCGCCAGACACTGCAGAGCTTGGAGGAGGTGATTGAGAAATGCATTGAGGATGATCCAGAAAGTAATCAATTTCTTGCACAGGTGTGGTATATTTCTTAGTGTTTACACTGTGTAAACGTTCTCATTGTCCAAAAATATTAAATTAACATACTCTGTCAATCACCCTAGCCTGTATGCTCTTATTAGTATTATCAAATGATAAACAAAATAATGGCAATCAAATTTTCTTCATACATGTAGGTAAAATCAAGAGTTAATCATCTGAGAATGGAAGGTGGTAAGTAAAACTAATTGCCCAACTAATTACTCAGTTACTAAAACTAATTAAGTAGCTCAAATGGGCCTTCAAAATAATGAAATTGCTGTTGTGTTTTATTCTGACACACTCTTTCCTGTCCTTTCTCAGAGGTGATTAACATGGCTCCACAGGAGATGGCTGTAGATAGAAATGGTTCAGATTATCCTCAAGAGGCAAAGAATGCTGGAATCGGTGAGTGATATTAAATGAAAAGTATTAGTAATAAGTAATTATCTCTCTTTTTTAATTAAATATTATGTCTCATCCTTTGTTTAGATGTTGAAACTCTCGCTCCAGAGGAAATTCTAGTGGAAACCAATTGCTCTAGTGAAATGGAAAGAGCTAAAGAAAACAAACCTGACCAGCCATCATCTTTAACGTTTAACAGCTCAGACAAAGCCACAACTGCAGCTCAAGTCATCCATGCTTGCAGCTCTCTGCCAACCAGGACACCTGACCAACCAACAGAATCTGTCCAAGATGCCGCTATGCAATCTACAGTAGCAGAACATGATAGAAGTGATCAACTGATCACAGTTGTTCAAGATGTAAATGATAGATCTGAAGTACTTGATCAGTGTGGAATTGGTCTGCCAGTAACAGGGGATCAAGTAGTTACTAATCAAGGTGGAACTGAGCAGTCCAATAAAGAACGACCAGTTAGCACTGTTCAGTCAGTGTCCGTTAATCAAAGTGAAACTGATCTACCTCTGGAAGTTGATCAGTTTGTAGCAGCAGAACCAGGCGAAACTGACCAGTCAGCAACAGAGGAACAAAGTGTACCTGATCAGTTCATGGCAGTTGCTCAAGTTGAAACTGATTCCTCCATAGTAGCTCAAGATGAAGTTTGTCACACATTAACAGGGTTAGCAGATGGTCAGTTTGTGTCGGAGGATCAGAGTGAATCTGTTCAGCTCATGTCAGTTGACCACAGTGTAAATGATCAGTTAGAGTCAGTCCATCAAAGCGAAACTGATCAAGTCATGGAAATTGATGTGAGTGGAAATTATCCATATGTAGTTGAAGATCAGGGTGGAAATGGTCAGCCAGCAACAGGGGAACAGTGTGTTGTTGAGCAGCTGGAATTTAGTCCAGTTGAAACTGATCAGTCTATTGTAAAATGTCAGGATGAAGCTTGTCAGATGGTAACAGTGATAGCAGATGAAGGAGAAACTGGTCAATTTGTATCAGTGGAACAAATTGGATCTCATGAACTTGAGGCTGTTGCTAACTCTGGAAATGATCATTCTATAGCAGCAGGTCAGGACGAAACTGGTCAGTCAGTAACCGAAGATCAGACTGTAAATGATCAGTTCATGGCAGATGGTCAATTTGAAACTGTACATTCAGTAGTAGAAAGTCAAGATGCAAGTCAGACAGAACCTGGGTTAGCAAATGAAAGTGAGTTAATATCAGAGGATCAAAGTGAATCTCACGAGCTCATGGTAGTTGACTCTGGAAATGATCAGACTCTAACAGCAGATCAAAGTGTAACTGGTCAGTCAGAAATAGGAGACCCAAGTGTAACAGAAGAGTTCATAGTAGTTGGTCAAGTTGAAAGTGATCATTCCGGAGAAGAGGATCAAGATGAGACTGGTCAGACAGAAACGGTGTTCCCAAGTGAAGGTGAAACTAGTCAGTTAGTATCCAGAGATCAAAATGTATCTGATCACCCCATGGTAGATGACTCTGGAAATGATCAGTCTGTAACAGCAGATCAAAGTGTAACTGGTCAGTCAGAAATAGGAGACCCAAGTGTAACAGAACAGTTCATAGTAGTTGGTCATGTTGAAAATGATCATTCCATAGTAGAAGATCAACATAACACTGATCAGACAGAAACTGGGTTTCCAAGTGAAGGTGAAACTAGTCGGTTAGTATCAGGAGATCAAAATGTATCTGATCAGCTCATGGTAGAAGATGACTCTGGAAATGATCAGTCTGTAACAGCAGATCAAGATGTAACCTGTCAGTCAGTTACAGAAGATCAAAGTGTACCTGATCAGTTTATAGCAGTTGGTCAAGTTGAGTCAGATCAGTCTATAGATGAGGGTAAAAATGAAACCACTCGGACAGAAACTATATTACCAAACAAAGTTGGAACTAGTCCGTTAATATTGGGGGATCAATGTGGAGCTGATCAGCTCATGGAAGTTGACTCTGGAAATGATCAGTCTGTAACAGTAGATCATAATGGAATTGGTCAGTCTGTCTTACCAAATGAAGTTGGAACTAATCAGTTAGTTTTGGGAGATCAGTGTGGATCTGATGAGCTTGTTGTTGAGTCTGGAAATGATCAGTCTGTAACAGTAGATCGAGTTGGAACTGATCAGTCATCAGCAGATCAAACTGTAACTGATACATTTGTGGAAGTTGCAACTCATCAGCCTTTAGTAGAACATCAAAGTGGATTTGTGTTAGCAGATGGAAGTGGAACTTGTCAGATAGCATCAGGGAATCAAAGTGGAAATGATCAGCTTGTGGCAGATGAACCTTGTGGAAATGATCAGTCTGTAGTAGAAGCTCAAAGTGAAACTATTCTTGCAACTGCATTGAATCAAAGTGTACCTGATCAGTCTGTGGAACTTAGTGAAGGTGGAAATGATCAGATAGTACCAGGGAATCAAAGTGAAACTGATCAGTCCAACATAGTAGATCAAGTTGGCCTTGAGCAGCCCAAAGTAGCTGCAGACTGTGGCACAGATCAGTTCAGTTCAGTGGCTCCAGATTGCTCAGACCAAGAAACTGCAGCAGTACATATTTCCCTTGATCAGTCCTCTGCAATAACTCCACGTGTTACTGACCATTGCACACCTGCTTCACCTGAGGATATTACTGATCATCCCATGGCAGCGGAATCTGAAGGCACAGTCCAGTCTGAAGTAAAGGCTCAGGATGGTGCAAACCAAGTAGTTACCCTGGATGGCACTGGACTAGAAGAAATAGTTTTTACCCCCTACGATGCTGTTGCTCGAGAGGAATTGCTCAAAGAACTGTGTAACATAAAGTTCTTTTCCATAGTCACAGAGGAAGAGTTTGCAATTGATGGCCAACCATACATGCCTGTAGGAATACACTACCTTAACAAACAAGACATTCAGTGTGAAAATACATTAGCCTTTATCCCCCTTTCCACAAACATTGCTTCATTCGTGGATACGCTCACCATCGCCCTCTCTGAGAAGTGGGGTTTGAATTTGGCACTCTGTAGAAGTCAATCTTTGGCAAGACCAGGTGCCTCAGTCTCTCAAATGACACAGGCTTCAGCTTTGCTTTCCCAGAGACTCCCTCATGCTTTCAGTTTCCCAAACCTTGTAACTCCAAAATCTTTGCTAGCCAGTTTGTCCTCCCTGAGAGAGATAACTCAATGTTTTGAGTGCTTGGAGCAGCTCTTCATGTGGTTCTCTGAGGATATTCAACGACGTGTAAGGCTAGAGGATGCTGTTGTACATTTGTTCCAGAACGACGAAAGGAAGGCCAGTGAGCTGAAAGCCAAGATCAGCAACAATCAATTGGCAATGAGCCATGAAATTCTGGAACTTACTACAGACATTCTAGAGGCCATCGTCTTTTGCTTGAATGAGATGAAAGTGATCCAAGATAATGAGGCAAACACAACACGGGCTCAGAGCTTCCTTTCTGCTATCCAAAACTTTGATTTCATATTGACCGTTGTGATTATGAAAAACATCTTGAGCCTCACCAAAAGCATAAGCCTGAGTCTTCAGGGAAATTCCTTTGACGTGTATCAAGCTGTAAACCGCCTGTCTGATCTGCTGCCCTCTCTCAGTGAAATAAAGAACAGTATTGACTCACATCATCAAACCTGGTTTCAAGAGGCAGTTGCATTCGCGTCTAAGCCGGTACTTTCACTACAACCACCCTTAAATGTGCACTACAGAGAGGACATCAGTAAAGGGGCCATTGAGCACTGTATTGCGGAGATGGAAGGGCTCTCCCAGGATGTTCTGTCTGCTCTTCGCTGCTTGCAGGTTGTGCCTTATGTCATGTCCAAAGTGGAGGGATGCTGCGAGGACACGGAGTTTGTCAAGGTGTTCCAGTATGTCTTACCTGACCCAAACTCCTTCCAGGATGAGCTGCGGAGGTGGAGGGACAGGTGGCAAGACTCTATTGCCAGTCATCAACACCTACCCGACACTGTTCTCGGCACTCTCAAAACTTCTGACATTGAGTCTTTTCCCAACATTTCAACTATCCTTAGGCTCCTGGCTGTCCTGCCCGTCTCCAGCACGCAGAGTAGCTTCACACAGGGAAAGATGAAATCTGAGCTGTACCGTCTGTAGTAGGCTTGGCTTAGCTGCCCCCAAACAAGCTGTCTAATAGGATGTCATACACTGCTGAAACTTCAGAATGTCCCACTGTATTCTCTAAACTGTAGATCACATCTGACTGTAGGTTTCAGTATGTATATTTTCTTTTAGTTTAATTAGACCTGTACACTTTAAGTATAATCATATAATGGTTTTATTGATGTTTTGTCTTTTATTTCTTTTCCTTTTACGTAAGTGGCATGGAAAAAGAGGACTGCCAATTGGGACCAATGTCTTGCCAAAAAATGAGAATAGGATGCCCTTGGGGGGGCCTTACTGCTTTGTGCCTTTATGCAAAAACCCTACATAACTCTTTAAATCATGTGACACAAAGTCTGGATGGACGCTTTCACACCACACTTTTTTGGGAATTTCCTAATATCTTCAGGAACTTTTAAAGACTTCAAATCATATAAATACACTGAGATGCATTGCGAGGAAAAGAGAATCATGTTTTATCACAATTAATTATGACTGTGTTATATTGTCAAAATGTCATCCCATGGCACAAACTAAAAACAGTCTGGTCCTGTATCATTATGCTTGTTACAATGTTTGATTTGTTTGCAGTTTTATTTAGATGAATGGATCTGTATGTAAACAATTCTCCCAGAAGCCCTCCTCATGAAGGAAGCGTTCATATATATTTGACTAAAATAAACAAATAAAATCATTGAAAGGCAGCAGTGTTTTACATTTGAATTTCTGCTCAATTCAAAGAGAATATTTAAGGATGTCCACAAGATGGCAGTGTACACTTTTCATAGTTTGGCGAGTATCTGTGGGTAAGTACTTATTCATCCCTGCGTTTCTTTAAGCTTTTTGCCCTGAGACTCTAGATGATTTGTTATGCTTTGTAGAAGCTAATTTAATTGTAGGAACATTAATTTATTCACTCTCAATGAAGTTAGTGTGTGTAATGGATTCATTAGTGGTTGATTCTTTTTTTCTTCTCTTCCCTACAACATCTAGAGAGCAGGGTGACTGATGCTGATGCATGCAAAATACAATAGCACGTTAATGGCAAGTGATACACACATTTTTTTTCATTGTGCACATTACTTAAACTTATGAGTCTTTTTCTCAAATCAGTTTAGATGGCCATTAATATAAAATTAAAACTTTTTTGTCATGCTACACTAATGAAATTTGTTAATGTTACAATATTATGGTGGGAGTAACAGCTGATGTCATTGGCTGGCTTCATGTGTTACTTTATTGTTTAGTCTTCAATTATTTTAGTTCCTTGTTTTAAAGGCAGAGTAAGCGATTTCTGGTAGCCAATGTTGATATTTTGCTGATTGGCTACAAGTTTGTTTAGCTATTCGGCCCGAATCAGTTTTCTAAAGTGTTTTTGAAAAATCACATACCCTGCCTTTAATAACTGATTTAGTCTTATTTATGCATACCGCTTATAGCTTTGATTGATTGATATCCCCCCAAAACTAAGGAGAAAAATCCCACTTCTGTTCACCACTTCCTGCCAGTGTCCTCTACTCTCCCACTGAGTTAAAGGTAGTTAATGATTAATGTTTTCACTTTTTAATGCCTTTTTTAAGAGTTCAGGCTTTTCACAAAGTAGCATTGGCCCCCTGTAGCCGGTGGATGATTTAACGCCATTCTTTAACCCTTGGTTCATAGACTGCAGATCCATCATAAAATATTGTTTTCGGGAGTAGATCTCGAGATGTCTTTGAGAAGCAATCAGTCTCCCATTTCCATGCAACCTTGGACCTATGATTCACCCTTGGGGGCTAGAGCCTTTGACCTTTTAGGGTCGTTTCTTGTGAGAGCGGCAGTAGATGGGGTTGGAAAGGCAGGAAAATAAAGCTATTAACAAGACAACACCACAGTAATTACAACTACAAATCAATCAAGGCCTGCTTTATTACTTTATAGTGGCAGATTGAATCTATGACTTGCAGTCAAGAGAAAGTAGAGTAGCGGTTCTGAAATCCATGAAGACTATTCCAAAGAATGTATGTATTTTTCTTTCTTTGCTCCTTAGGGTAGCATTACTAGGTTTCAGCCGACAGCTTAACTGACTTAAGTTTAATATTTCATCCCTCTCTGTTTGATTGAATTACATCGCCTGCTAATCTCCTGGCCAAACTGAAAATTGCCCTAATTGAACTCCTGAGCTTGTTTCCTGCTGGAAGTCAAGGCTGGGCCATGCCATAGGACCTGTGGCGGTGCATAATCATGTCCATGCACAGCATGGCAACTCTTATTTTTTTTTTTTTTTTTTTTTTTAAAGGATCAACAATTTCATCAAAGCATTTTGTACAAATGCATTTATACTCGCTCTGTTTTTAAATGTGTTGTTAAAAGTGTGGTTAGATAATATTGTGCAATGTCTATCTGTCCTCAAAACAATTAAGTGTTTGATCAGTTCCCAAAGGATTTTTTATGTGGCGTTCGATAGTGTGCTGACAAGCCAAGTCCTTGTCCGTCTTTCATCGACCAATACATTTCGCATACCACATGGTTTTGAATTTCTCCCCATTTTCCACAAGCAATAAATTATTATTTGTGAGATCTGCTGGCCAGATTTTTATTAATTCGTTGTGATATTCATTGTTCTCAAATACAGTTACAAGTGCAACATGTAGACCTTTATCTTCTCTTTCATATCTTTAGAAACCCTTAAATGTTCATTAAGGACAGGAGTTGCAACATCAGTCAGGTGAGTTTGTATATTTTCCTTCAAGCTACAAAATAGGCCTCCTATTGTCAGTTAATACTGTAGATCTCACGACTCTGTTGCTTAGGTAACGTTTTTAGATTATTTCAAACTTTGAAACAATGAAGATCTAGTCTATCTTTAAGGACTGAATTCTTGTTCTTTTTGTTAGCCTTTTCCAGGCTTATAACATGAGCCTTAAAACCCCTGGAGCCATTAACTGCAGCTGAAATGCCAAGATACGTTTCCTCTTGTGTACTGCTATCTGGGATTAGTACATATCCTCTCTCTTTCCTCCAAAAGCACTCAGTCTGAATGTTGTTTCACTTTGTGTGTTCAACTGGAGCATCCTCTGCTCTGATCACACTGTAGAGGGCTCATGTATTCTCTGTCTGTAGGCAGAAACAGAGCTTGTTTCCTGCTGGAAGTCAAGGCTGGGCCATGCCGTAGGACCTGTGGCGGTGCATAATCATGTCCATGCACAGCATGGTTTTAACTATACTCCTGAGAGAGACAGAGGGCTTAACAGGATTTTATTTCAAGGTTTCCGTGCCGGCAATCCCTAGCGAAAATCTCAGAACCACCAACAAATAATGCATTTGGTTTGAGTTATTCTGATGTCAAATCCTCTCCCTCCTCTCAGAACAAGGGTCTGATTGTGTCTGCTCAGCCCGGTGTGAAAGAACTATCTCTTCGTGTTACCTCTGCTCATCCACAGAGCAAACGGATCCGTCTCCTCTGTCGGCTGGGCAGCACAGCAGCGCTGTTTGCAGACAGAATTATGTCGGAGTCCTGCGGTCTTCAAGCTCTCAGAGACTCCTACCATCAGCTTTTGTCATAACCATTTTAATTCTTTATTCTAAGTTCTATGTTGTCTGTAACCTTATAATCTGTTCTAAAATCAGTTGTACTCTTTCAAATGGCTGAATAAAAAGTGTTATATATATATATATATATATATATATATATATAATATTTCATCCCTCTCTGTTTGATTGAATTACATCGCCTGCTAATCTCCTGGCCAAACTGAAAATTGCCCTAATTGAACTCCTGAGCTTGTTTCCTGCTGGAAGTCAAGGCTGGGCCATGCCGTAGGACCTGTGGCGGTGCATAATCATGTCCATGCACAGCATGGTTTTAACTATACTCCTGAGAGAGAGGCAGAGGGTTAGGAAGGATTTTATTTCAAGGTTTCCGTGCCGGCAATCCCTAGCGAAAATCTCAGAACCACCAACAAATAATGCATTTGGTTTGAGTTATTCTGATGTCAAATATGTTGGTCAGATCCGGAAACATTTGATTTTTTTTTTCTTTTTTTTCCCCCATGTACTCTGCATGTAAATCTAGATCTTAACATCAGATCTCTAAAATATTTAAATGCCATGGATTAACCTGTGAGTTTTGAAGAAGTTTTACAGTTAAAACTGAACCTGAGTACATTGGAAGTGAAATGGGCATATTTTGGACAGATTAATATGGCTATTAGAATTCTTGAAATAACTGCTTTTTGGCTTTCTAAATCAAGAGTATTAGGAATGTGTGTCACAGATTAATTTGCTTATGAGAGTTTGAGGTCTGAGTGCCTGCCGATATGAATAATGCCCTGCTGTATGAGTGAAGGGCAAGTAGGATTATCTTGTGATTTGGAGTGATTAGGTTACCGCTCTGGTAGCCTTTTCTCTGGACTACTTTGCTTTCAGATCGGAGCGTCTATAGTTCTTATAACAGACCCTGGTACTCTGGTTTCTTTTTGCTTTAATCCTACAGAAGGCTATTGAACAAAAACAGATGTGTCCGTACAGTTTATCTATTGTTCTACGTGTTACCACTTTCTGCCCTGTTAATCTCCACCGCCTTAGTAGATCAGTGTTCATCTAGACCCAAAACTTTTGCCAAGTCTATGCTCTTGCCACCTAGAAAGCTTACTCCATTCTCTCATAGATTCAAATTCTCTTAATCTTCAGAAACCGATATACAAACTCTGCAAGTCAGATGAAAGGCTATTGCCTTGTTCACACAGCAGCAGAATGCAGTGTCAGTCAAGAATTTAAGTGCTTAATATAATTACATTTATGCATGGATTTCCAAGAGTGGCAAGCTTCTATCCATCTTATTTCTCAAAGTGAAAAGCAAGCTGTTTCCTGTTAATGTGCAAGACTTCCGATTCATTAGCCGGAATAGCCACTATCAGCTAGGCATTTCTGAACCCCTGATGTGTGAACTGGACCCTACTGGAAAATAACTAATTGTCACATCATAAAATTAATTAGCCACTTGCTGCATGCATGTCTTGTGTGTAATGACTATTTTTATTTTATTTATTTATTTATTTATTTTTGGTCAACTTGCACAGACTGAGATATGATCTGTGTTATCTAGGTTTTAGATGCAGTCAGATAGATCCTGCTTCCATCAGTTTTGTGGTCATGCACGTGACTCAAATGCGCTTCACTCAGGTATAAAAGCTGCTATGGGTTAATTAAGATTTTACAGATGAACTCGCGTCTCGATTGGACTTTTCACTGTCACTATGGTCACCGGTGATTATCAAGGCTAGCATAAGAACAAAAAGGGAATTTACATTGGGTATTCATTCATACAGTAGTGATTTGAATGCTATGTACACAGTTGTGTGAATGGGACAGTTCAAGAGTGAAGGATCTGAGGACCTGTGTGTGTAGCTTCATACATCTGTGTTTTATTTTCTTCATTTTGTTTTATTTTTAGCATTTATTAGCCTATATTTTATATTACTTATTTATCTTGCGATGCTAGTGGTTGTTTAATCTAAGAGAGAATATCTCAGTTTCAAGGGTTTATATATATTTTTTTTTTTTGGAAGCAGTTTGATATAACAACACTTGTTGGATTTGTGCTGGTCAGACAAAGTCTTAGCATTGAAACATGCAAGAATGTAAGTAAACCCTGCTCATGTTTATCATCATCACTTCGTCGTTCTGCTCTGTCCTGGCCTCTGTCAACCAATTCAGGCTTATAGAAGAATCCAATATTCCTGGCAATAACCAGAAGTCACACCTGTTGTTAAATAGTTGTCAAGCCCAACACCGTGTCTGTGTCAACAGCTATAATAGATACTCCTGACCGTTTATTCTGAAATAGATGTGCTATTTTATAGACGTATGTGATGTCCTGTTATTATTATTGTGTAGTGGTTTGAGGCCAACTGTATTCCTCTGGCACTAGTGTTGCACAGTGGCTTTTGATCTAGCTTTTGCTAGGAGTGCTGTAACAGCATGTATTCCAGTCCGCCTACTGATACATTTCTGATGACAGTGGTTATATCTCATCTGTATAAACCTCTATAACCCACCCACTTTTGTTGATGAGCAGCTTCTTTTGATCTTGTTTTGAGCAGAAAATGCTCTTACCACAAGTACGTCTCTTCTGACCGATAAAGTCGCTGTGATACTGATTTTATCTCATCTGTATCGCCTGTCCCAGCATTCTCCTTGGCAGATGGGTAAAAGCTTTGATCTTGTACTGAGGGAAAAATAACGCTCACTCAAATGTGGACAGGACAACATGGACGCACACAAGGCGATGTCTGTAAGGCCTGTCATGCCCCTGCTGTTTGTAGCCGTAGTTTAATTCTCCTTCCATGTTTCATGCTGGCTTGTGAACAAGTGTTCATTGTTCCTCCCCTTCACATCCTTGTCTTTCCCACCTATTTTATCATTTACAAGTGGAGAGATCAAACCCCACACAGCTACAACACTGCAGCGACAAGCCATGGAGTTTAACAATTATAGAATTTGCTGTCATGAAAGTTCCACCTCTGCTTGTAGCAAGTTTTGTCAGTTTCCAAATCAGTTTGCATATAACCATATCTGAGGGACTTCTCTTGAAGTAGCAAATGTTACCAGACTTCAATAGAAACAAACAAACGGGTGCATGTTCCCCATACAGTGAGACAAGTCACTTGTGTTTTTGAAAGTACGTCCCATCTGGTACATGAAAGGGGCCATCGCCTTCAAAGAGGGGAGAGAGGGCCTGTCCTAAACAAATGGCCCCTTTCTGAAGAACAGGTCCAAACTCTCTAAACAGTCTGAATTGGACGCTGAACGTTTTCTCTCCGAGTTCTCCTGCTGAGTGTGACTGTCCCAGTGTTTTTACAGCAAAAAGCAGGCAACACACAAACCCAGGCGCGAAAGCATGTTCTGCACTTTTTTGTGCTCTGAAAGCATGGAATTTAAAATGTTTTAATTTTGACAAGTTTCTGCATATAATAGGAAACTTAATTGTTGGGGGAAAGCGGGGAGCGGTTTTTAAGTTCTCATTCTTGATGTTTAGTGTATGTAAACTTCCTAAAATGTTCTCCTAAACAGTAATTTGTTTATATTTAAGCCATTTGAACTTTAGCACCATGCTTGCATTAGAAACAAAACCTCAAGATACTGGCATGCCGACATAAGCTGTTTGTCAGGTCTCTCTTCGTTCAGCCTATTAAGTCATGATTTGTTTTTATGAGATTGCCTAATTAAAACAGGTTTCAAAAGAACAGCCAAAACAAAGCTTCTCCCACCTTAGCTTAAATAAACTGGCTGGACACAGTGCTGCAGCCAAAATGATGCATTTCCTCTTAGTTTAAACAGCCAGTCAACGACAGACTCTCCATTACGGCGTAGCAGACAGCACCAAACAGACGCTGCCGCCTTTCTTGTGTCTCAAACAAATGGATTCTGTATTTGTCGGAGACACAGAGCTGCTGAACAATGTTTCAAATCAACATTGTTGCTGTGTTCTGTTTGTACTGTGTAGATGTTTTGCCTCAAATGGGTAACGATTCCCACCATTCATTGCTGGCACCATGTAATCATGCAGAGCAATGTGTCTCACATTTTCTATTACAAGTTTGACTTTGTCTGAAAGTCAATATATATTGCTTACTGGAACAAAAAGTTAGGGTAGATTCTATTATTTAATTGTTTAAGCTGTCTACAAGCAGATTATCTACATGTCGATACTTTTGCATTAATATAGATATTTTCAACGACAGACTCTCCATCACGGCTTAGCAGACAGCACCAAACAGACGCTGCCGCCTTTCTTGTGTCTCAAACAAATGGATTCTGTATTTGTCGGAGACACAGAGCTGCTGAACAATGTTTCAAATCAACATTGTTGCTGTGTTCTGTTTGTACTGTGTAGATGTTTTGCCTCAAACGGGTAACGATTCCCACCATTCATTGCTGGCACCATGTAATCATGCAGAGCAATGTGTCTCACTTTTTCTATTACAAGTTTGACTTTGTCTGAAAGTCAATATATATTGCTTACTGGAACAAAAAGTTAGGGTAGATTCTATTATTTAATTGTTTAAGCTGTCTACAAGCAGATTATCTACATGTCGATACTTTTGCATTAATATAGATATTTTTTTATATGTAATGTGTATGTGTGTGTGTGTGCGCGTGTATGAATGAAAATATAATAATTGTGTGTATATATAATTATGCATTTATAATTATACAATATGTTTGTGTATATATCAATAGATATTTTATTGTAAATATATGTACATATAATTTGTATATATAATTAATTATTTAAGTGTATATATATGCATACATTTATTATGATTATAATTATATAGAACTACATGTTTAGTATCAAATATAAATTAATGTGTATTGATGAGATTT
Organism: Sinocyclocheilus rhinocerous; assembly: GCF_001515625.1. NCBI lineage: Eukaryota > Metazoa > Chordata > Actinopteri > Cypriniformes > Cyprinidae > Sinocyclocheilus > Sinocyclocheilus rhinocerous. The sequence goes on along the minus strand of NW_015639527.1, from coordinate 254,149 downwards.
TATTATAGAATACTGTCATAAGACAATACAATTTCATCACTGCTGATGACAATATTCAGGCTTTTTTTTTTTACTAAGAGGAATTAGGACATATTTATTTTGCCTTTGATTGAGGTTTATTTGTTCTTGTAACTTTGCATTCTTAGTGATGCATATCAGGAGTGCGAAGTGCAGATGCAGCCGTGCAGTTCTAGCTCTGTGCCACTGACAGTCACTGAGACACGAGACAACTGTGAGCAGGGCAGAGACTCGAGACGTCAGGGGACGGGAGCACTGTGTCTCTGCACTCCTTCAACAAGCTCAGAATGAATTATCTAAATATGTGTCAGGGTAAATGGTGCTATGTGTCTGATGATGTCTCGGATAGAAGACAAATAGTGTGGACCAGTTGGCACAACTGCCTCAAATGATTCATTATGCAAACGTTAAATCATTAGTTATGTAAGACTCTCAATGCTGGTAGAAGAAGGCTGAAAGATCAAAGTGGCTGTGGTGTTGATCCTGGTATGAGGAGGAATTGAGAGCCTGCGTGTTAAACCCTCTAACACAGACACACTAGAGAGGTCACGGCTCTTTTGGTCAGTCTTCAGTCCCGTTTGACCTGATATTAAGAGTTCATGCCCATTCACATATCACTGCTACTAGATGCTTTTCACATCCCTCATAAAATGGCTGTAAGACTTTTTCCATAAACATGCTCCTATTATGGCTTCACATTGCATGAAAATGAGCTGTCTGAAAGATGTGAATGTATATTTTTGTTTACTTCTTATAACAGATCATAAATAAGTTTGTTTTAACATTAAAAGAAGACCCATTTATCGATGCTTCCATCTGTCCACAATGTTCAGAATGCATTGAATCTCAAAACAAAAAAAAGTCTGTGGTTTTTATTCATGTCCAAAGTCTATTATCTCCAGCACATCTCCCTAAGCTTGGCTAATTCCCATTCCCACATATTTAAATAATTTGCGGTAGGCAGATGTGTTTAGCGAAATAACGCATATATTTGCTTTCCCATCGCTTTGGGTCGAGATTAGAGCTCCACGGGCATTTCTTGTTATATTGAGCTGAAATGGTGCAGCTTGGCGGTGAATGGAAACGTCATGCTTCGGCAATTGTTGGTGGTACCTCTTAAGAGTATCAGATTAGCTCTAAATATACACGCTGCCCTCTTTTCTGTTCTTCGCTGCTTTGGTTTCAGCTGTGAGAGAAGGATTAGTTTATTAGATTATTTCTTAAATCAATTAAACTAAAATAGTCGTGCCTACAGTTTCCAATATCATGCCCCTCTTGCAGGCCTCTTTGGAGTGAATGATTTAAGTCTGTGTGGCATTTTGTCTTCTTGACACCCCTCGGTATGTTTTATTATGCAACAGAACGTGAAAGGAAAGGCATTCGGTAGGTCAATCAAGGTTATAGTGGTTGATTTACTGCTCATAAGTAAATACAGTTCAAGATAATAAGTAGCGCCTGGCATTTATTCATACACACGCAAGGCCTTGAACAAACGGGATCTGTGCAGTTCGATTCAACTTAATAGCGAGAAACATCCATCGGGTTTCTTTTTCTTTTGATATTGTGGAGCGTCTGAGAATAACCTCATTCAAACATTTGCATGTGTTATGAAGAAATATGTAGATGGTAGGAAAAAGTGCATTATTTAAGAACAAAGCAGACTTTTATTGCTCATTTACTGGAAATAATCTGCTTTGACCTTACTATTGTGACACTGTATTGTACTTTACATGCACTTTACTGAAATTTGTCCAAAATTTCATGTACATTTTTTTAAATGCATTGTATGGACCTTTTTAATTTTGCACTTTAGCTTTGATGTTTTTTTACTTTCTTGCTCTTTTGTTTCAAACTAATACACACCTACTTTTACACACTTAACCACAAAATCAGTGGAATTGCCTGTTTTATTTAAAACAGTAGATACTGTTAACAGTGGAAAAAGTCTTAATGATTGTATTTTAATTGCGTCGTTATTTGAAAATTGGCTTGTGTGGTGTGTTTTACAGGGGAAACTTGTGTGAGTGTTACAGAATTCACTGCAGGAGGCGTTTTTGGACCAGAGAGCCAGGTTAATAAGAGAAGCATATGGCCAGAGAACATCTTGACTTTTATTGCACCATAGACACTATTAAAATGACAGTTACCTTAGATGGTTAAAATATTAACTTGGCCATTCTGTGTGGTGCAATCTGTAATTAATGGACACTCGTACTGGCCTATTTTTTATTCTAACAATATTTTCTCAACACATTTATATTTATTATTAGCTATTTGTAATGATAATGAATCCTTTAATGGACTCTTTTATACTTCTTGATAGACCAAAAACAACAAGAGAATTTAATAGCTCATTTTTATAAATTAGGAAATATCTTTGCTCAGATGTGGACTTCAATGGGCTACTGGGAGTATTTCTAGAGGTTAAATCATTTATTGTGTGAAATGTAGAAGAAGCTTTGTCATATAGTGACTAATATGAAACATGCATCAGGACACATTCATCACGTTGAAATCATTATTAGCGTGCTTGGAAAATTGCCTTGTTTTTGGAGTGGCCAATATGGGCCGTGAACAGGACTGTAAATGGCACGAGTGTGGAAACTCTGGCATACAGCCGCATAGCCTACTTAATTTTATGGACCATGCAAACACTAGAATTGCAATATTTCCAACTTTTTTGCGAATTCTGTGATTTTATTTCCTGAAATTGACGCTCCCACGATTTCTCACTAATTTCACCTCCCATGGACAGTGCAGAAAATTATTTTTAGGGTGTCTGTTCCATTTGGTGCTTTTAAAATATATTACTAGCCTACTATGGCATGATATTATGAGTAGTTTATTAGATAGGGAATTTAATACTGATATTTCAACAAATATCCACTCCAAAAATCACTACTGTAGAAAATAATGGCGACAGAGTGGACTATTTAAAATCATGCCCTAACATGAAGTGCTAATAAATCACACCTTTGTCCTTGAGTTCACATCTTAAAAGGATGACGATGTCATTATGTAGCCTATTAATGGAATTGTAAATCATATTAAGAAAGCATAGTTATGAAAAACAGTTTTTATTCTAATCTAAAGTTATAGAAAGAATAAATATAAATATATGTTTCCACTGAAATGTTTTGGAATAGCTGGAAACGGAAATTAAAAAATAAAATAAAATAAATAAATAAAATCATTGCCTACAACATCACATAATAAGAGTTGGTTTTAGCTTTTCAAACTCATCGTTTACACACATAGGCTATTCATGAGGAACACAAACCGCACCTTTTTCGATGACTGACCCATAATGAAAATAGCCTTGGAAAAAAAATTAACGTTGATATTCCGTGTCAAAAGTAGCGAGATGTCAGAGTGTCACAGATCATATTTTCAGCGTTTTCTTTGGCTTGGAAACCTTAACCACTTTGTTATGCTAATGGCCCCTGACATCAGCGCGAGATCAAAGTGGCGCGAGGGCTCATATAGTCTCGAGCTCCGTCTGCACCTTCAGTCCAGCAGATTCCAGCGCGCGAGCAGCACAGCACCGCAAAATCAACACACATCTCTTTATCAGTGGACAGTTGCATGATGCGTTCTCATTCGGACTTCACAAAAACGGATTAACGCACATTTAGACCTTTGGCTAGAGAATTTGGGCTGGATTTAAATAAAACACACTTTTGGATTACTTTGCACAAGGGGCATTTTTTGGGGGGCGTCAATCTCCGTTTGATAAAGGTGAGGATAAAAGTACTTTCCCATTTATTGTGCGCAAAGTTTCTTAACTTAGTAGGCTACGCTTAATTGCGTCTCTTAACTTCTTTACAAAGATGTTTTAGCTTTTAAACATCATCCCTGATGCAATTTAAAGTAAATTGACAGGGCAATAATTTGCAATAGAGCCTAAATTGTAGACCACCTAGAGGGGTTATATTGAGTGAACTAATTACATTGAAAGTTTACCTCGTTTCACCCCAAGGCGAAGAAACAAGAGATAAAAGATAAAGTGCAAACTTAGAGAAAGCAAGAGTGAAGCAGCTGTTTTATTGCTTTTGCATAGGCTATATATACACACACAATAAAAGATGATCGCTAATATCTTTAAATAGCCGTTATTTATATCTCATATGAGATTTGTTTAATTACATAGGTTGTATAAGAGCACTGAAGAAATATTAAACTCTTTGGATTCGTATAGCTGGCCATGCTAATGGTATATAGACTATAGATAATGCATAGGATATAAACTACACTGCATTTTGTATTTATTTCTTTATATTTAGTACACTTAAAAATAACACAAACTGAAAATCAGAAAATTGCTGCCTCAAATTTGTTAGTAAAATCAATGTGGTGTCAGAGTTACAATCTGCACTTTGCATTTTGTTATTGATAAAAAATAAAACTGAAAATAAATAAAATAGTAAAAATAAAATTTTGATGCAATAGCTACGTTTATAATTGTAATTGCACTTTTAATTGATAGTTTTCTGGGTGTAGGTTTATAGCCAGAAGGTGGGGGGGGGGAGCTCTCTGCAATCTGGATGATCACTGTCTGTATGTGAAAGCATCATGCCTGAGGCCAGACAGCCTGTCCATTGGGAGCTGGTATCTGTTGATTGCCCTCCTATTCCAGCAGATGGAATAATCCGAGGACATTTGATAACATTCCAAATACCGCCACACCTATATTTCAGAAATTTGCATGCAGAGTGTTAAAACTCTGAAAATTTTGAACATATTATTTAAAAAAAAAAAACAGTTTTGCTTTTTGAATCATTTATTTTTTTAATTAGCTTTTTTCAGCGTCTCCTTGTCACAAGGAGATGCAAAACCCAGTAAACTAAATACACATTTTTAATGTAAATTATATAAAATCCTCAATGAAAGTGATGCAGTAATACAACAGAATAACATAATTACAATACAGTACTATTTGGAGCAAAAGCAAAGCTATTTATAAAGGTTTCTTTTTTATATTTTTAAAAATCTTCAAAGTATGTCTGGTGCACATTAGTAGTAATCATCAAAGTAGAACATGAACCTAGGGCTTGCTGCATGTGATCTATGTAATCTGAATCAGATTTTTTTTTTCCCAAGCAGGAGAGGGACAGAAATAAGGAATAAGTGCCATGGCTTTTGGCTTTTAATTATAACTGTGACAAGCAGCAGTGGGGTCAGCGAACACCTGCATCAGTGTCTTCTGATTGAGCTGGATCTTATTGTACAGCATGAAGCAAACCTTCCCTTCACTCCCGCTCTGTCTCCTCACATTCCTGCTCATGTCTCAGCAGTGCACAGGAATCAGATGGCTGTGAGTTGCTCTTTTCTCTTTATATATACTGAAACTGTTTCAACGCATTCAAGATGTTTGTCAAGCTGACTGATTTGTCAAATCATGTGCATCATGGGAAAAAATTACGTTTGGAACCTAGGAAAAGATGTTTTTGTGGTAGTGAAATAATGGATTTGGAAGTGTTAGGAATAAATCTAAACAGAATTTTATCTTAATTCTATGAAATCAGAGGTAAATCCAGTTCAACACTAATTTCCTTGCAACTTGTGATTTCTGCAGAATGTTTTGTTTTCACATAATCATACTGTTGATGAATTGCGATAGAAAACATGATGGTAGAGAAATTGGGTCGTGAAGAAACCATTTTGCATGCACAAGATGCTGATAGAGGTTTCCACAGTCTTGATATTGCATGGCAAGAAATGCAAAACAGATGTTGCCATAAACACCTGTGTTCCCTGGATAACAAAGACGGAGGGTGTATATGTGTGCGGAGGTTAAGACAGGGGTCTGTCAGTCACAGCATATCATGGAACATAAAGTAGCGGCCCCTAATCTGAAACAGGCAAAGGTAGAGCGGGCATTAGTTGGTTCTCACGAATAGTGATACATGTGTGCGTTTTAGTAAAAGAGAAACGTAAACCAATGCTTGAATTCAACAGGTTTCACTACAAAGTCTTACTGAAATTAATATTATTTTTCTTGAAAGTTAAATGGGAGATCATTTCTAAGATAAAATGCATGATTTGCATTTTCTACTATGACTTAAGCTCGCAAAAATTCTTCTGGCATTGTCTGACAGCAGCTTTACCACAGAACATTCACTAAACTTTTAACAATAACTGAATCATCTCGCTGATAAACAACATTTTTTCAATTGGCAATTGCTTTTTGGTGCCTTTCATGCTTCCAAGCGATGCAGAAATAATCTTCTTCCATTTTGGTCTAATCTTGAATGATTATCTCTGGGAATAGGTTGTTGTTTGCATGCCTTTGCGAGCGAGACACTGAACAATTTTAGCCCGCAGCCTAAATGCGTGCGAGAACACTTTCTGAAACGTATTTCAACCATTGATGTTACTCCTAATATTTTAGAGTTGGCGTTAACCATGTTTATTTGACTATGCTTCATTCAGTCACTTTAAATTCAAGACTTGCCACAAATATTTTGATCACTTTTCACGCCACCAAACATGTTAATGACTTTTCAAGTGTCTGTTTAACTTGTAAATATAAAATTTGATTCAATTTCTACAACTCAAAAGACATTTATATCAATGTACACACAGTTCACAGACATCCAGTGTTCATTAAAACATATGCGTTTCCTCATCCAGGGCGCTATCGCAGACCACACAACACATCAACAAGACCCAGCACTGCAAGACGTTGCCAGGCCTCGTCTCCTCTCAGGCTCAGCTCTGTAGGAGTAACCTGGAACTCATGCAAACCATCATCCAAGCAGCACGGGAGGTTAAAAAGGTCTGCCAAAAGACCTTCGCAGACATGCGCTGGAACTGTTCCTCTATTGATGCTTCAAAATTCCTCCCGGACCTGGAAAGAGGTGAGATACAGAGGAAAATCATGTCCAAAGAGGATTTATTTCCAATTGAAGACTATTTTGTGTGAAGCGTTTCTGAAATCTATCCACAGATGTTCTGTTTAGACACAGCAAGCCCTAAATTAGCGAAAGGGCCGCTGTCCATCCATTGCCGGCCCCTTCAAGGCAACCACACGCCTCTCTTTATACCCAAGCGTGGTTTCCATTCAGGCCTTAATAGGTCTGAGGAACCCATCTAACTGTTGAAGGAAAACTTTATGAGGGCAATGGTTTAAAAAGCAGCCTACAGTGATCTTTAAACATCTCGCTCCGGGTAACGCAGACTATGCCAGTTAAATGCTGCAATTCGGCCTAAGTGCCTCGCTGCATGATAAAAGAAATCATACCCCTGCCCACCCAGAAACCTCCGACCCGCAGAATTCTTGCGCATCGCTCTTCTTTCTCATGCTCCGTTTGATGAGAGGCTTCATGGAGGAGCAGCATTTACTGTGAGGATAAACAATAGGATCCATTCAATTCAATGAGAGATGCTATTGAGCGAGTTAGTCAGTAATGGACAGAGAATTGCCTTTTTTCCTAGTTTCACAGTCATTTAAAGCCTACAGTTTTACCCTGTGTACGACCCCTGCAGCACAGCAGTCAACCAACTAAAGAAATATGAAATCAATGAAATAAAATAGTCATAAAAGGGATAGTCAACTTGGTTTTCTGTGGATTAATGATGCAGCATCACATCTTGAATTTCCTCACAGTGGTGACACATGCATGCTACGCTTTGATGGGTGGTTTAATCGTCCTCCCTATTTATTTATTACGAGCTTTTAGCGTGATCCAAATGCCGGAGATGGTCAGACTAAGTCTTGTTGAAGTTCTAGAGAACTGTATGACATCCTTCCCCGCAGACCGTTTGCATTTGTCAAGAGTTAAAGCACTCCTGCCTCTCGTAAGTGCACCGCTAAGGAGACAGCCTTTGATGTACCTTGTATGGGGTCAAGTTGAGCCTCTCCTGTTTCTACACCTATTATCTTGTCATGACATATGTGCACTGTTAGAACAGTTCCATAATCTCTGCCATTATCCTTTCATACTGCATGCTGACGGGTTTCTCATGTTGCTCTGTTTTGCTTTTTTTTTTCTAAGGGAGAAAAAGTCAGAATTCATGTTTTCTTTTTTTATATAAGAAACTAATTTTAATCACTTTTTATTTTTTGACGTCTTTCAGGAACGAGGGAATCTGCATTTTTACATGCGCTCTCCGCAGCCGCTATAAGTCACACTATAGCACAGGCGTGCACCTCCGGAGACCTGAGGTTGTGCTCGTGTGGTCCGATTCCAGGTGAAATACCCGAGCCTGGGTACAGGTGGGGTGGCTGTGCTGATAACCTGCATTATGGCCTCCTCATGGGCTCCAAGTTTTCGGATGCCCCCATGAAGATGAAGAAGAAGTCTGGCTCGAATGCCAACAAGCTGATGCATCTTCACAACAGCGAAGTGGGCAGACAGGTAAGCAGTGCCTCACAGAAACCATGTGGCATCAATGATTCACTACAAAAGCCAGTCACATGACTGAATCTGCCAGGCAACCGGGCATGGAGTCCGATAGGAATAATAAACCTGATTCAAACCACATTTAGAATTCAAATGGGTTATTGCAAATCTAATTGGATTTCAAAGTAGTTTTTTTTTATACTTGAGCAAAAGCTGTCCAAATTCATTATTATGTTGCATTCCCTGTTTAGACTGTCTAAATGTAATTTTATTATTATTTTTCATTATTTTATTAGTTCATCTGAATCCAACCCACTTTTCCCCCCTACGCAGGCTTTGCGAGACGCTCTGGTCATGAAGTGCAAATGCCACGGTGTTTCTGGTTCTTGCTCCATTCGGACATGCTGGAGAGGCTTACAGGATCTGAAGGACATCGCCATGGACCTAAAGACCAAGTACTTGTCAGCCACTAAGGTGGTTCATCGGCCCATGGGCACACGCAAGCAACTCGTCCCCAAAGACATCGACATCCGGCCAGTCCGAGAGAATGAGCTGGTTTATCTGCAGAGTTCACCGGATTATTGCACAAAGAATGACAAGTTTGGCTCCTTCGGTACTCAGGACAGGTGAGACTAACTAATTAACAAATTACATACTTCACTGCTCAACAATAAGGACTTCTTTTTTTTTTTTTTGCTAGCCCAGTCAGGTCAGGTTTATAAATTCCCTGACAATATTTTCACAGGCCCTAATGCAAAAATATATATTTTTTTATTTCATTTATTTTTTCCTAAATATTCCCGTTATGTCCATTCATACCAATCATTTGTAGTAGGAACAGACACAGTACTTGGCGGTAATGATTGATCATGAAAACACAGCTTAACTTGTAAACATTTTACACCAACTTAAGTCCAGAAAAGCTGATATAACCAGAATCAAATTTAACTTACTTTAAAAGTCTTGTTTTTAACTTTATGATTTGTTGCTGATCAGAGAAGCAAACTATTCCACATTTTAAAAACTATTCTAACTTGACAGGTTGTCTCTAAACACAATGTTCATGTCTTGAAATGTTAGTCTTTATGGGTTATTCATTGTCACTTCATAAGATGTCTCTTGAAAAGCCCTGATAAAGCCGGACTGTGTGTGTGTGTGTGTGTACACGCGTGTCTCTGACATGTCCAAAGTGACTGTGTCCTCTTTCTCAGTCTGTCTGTGAGTAATGCTGTTATTCACAGAGCTAAGGGCTCTCATCTGATAGCAGCTCTGCACACACAGATTAGCACGACAATTAATTCTTCTTGCTTATTTCCTATTGCTGTATCTGTAGAGACTCAGGTGTGGATTTAGGTAAGAATGGAATAACCTCAGCTTCCTCGCTTTTGTTATATTTGCGTTTAAATGTGCTCTGTGTCACTTTTTTTAACTAAGCTCTGTGGATGACATTCATATGACATGAATTTTCAGCAATCCGCAGTCTTAACTACAGCTCCAAAAATGGTGGCAGCAACAATAAAAGACATTAATGTCTTTAAAATAATAACAATAATTGTATTTCTAATATTTTTTTAATTTGTTTATTATTTTAATACTAATAGAAACATTTCTGTAAATGATATGCTTTTTTTCTGTAGTGTTTTTTTTGTAATTGGAGCTATAGAAGAAACATTTAATATACTGCTGGTTTCACATTTGATTGTTGATTTGTCAGTAAGATGGTCACCGAGTAAAATTTGGGACTTCGGTGTGAGTTACATGTCTTTGAATGCGGCTCATTCAGTCAAATTGTAGAGTCAGTACTATAACTTTTAAAATTCTTAAAATATTTTCAGATGAACATTGTAAGCGTTTAGGCTTTTATAGGTATTATAGGTCAGTGCACTGATAACCTAGATACATGCTATATGTCAGGTGCACTCAACACACAGTATACATCCTCAGCCTTAGTGCTGATAACAGTACTCACACGTGCTCTCTGTTCATATATTTAGTGCTTGGCACTTGGTCACAAGACTCTGGTGTGTTTTGTAATCAATAGAGAACGTCAACAGGGAACTGTGTGTGTCGCACATGTCGGTTCCATGGTGGTCTCTGTTATATGTAGGGGGTTCAGCATCACCCCATACCTGTCTCTAAAACATGTGACTACAACACCTGTTGTCCTCGCATTTAATTGCGTTGTGTTTTGATGTCAGTTTTACAGAAGGTCAGTTATTATAATTATACCATACAACGAGGGTGACTCTCATGAACCCTGTGAAGAAATCCAGGCCATGTTTTACACCAAAATCAGCAGAAAGAATGAAGAAAATATGTTTTGCCTGAAGAGAATTTTTACATTGTGACAACTAAGCACACTTCCCATTGGAAAAAAAGCCCATTCTTATTGCTGTAATGCTAGTATTAAGAATCCAATGAGAATTGTTAAATTATTATATGTAAATTCTGAGTAAAATGTCCATACAAATTATGGCAATGCAATTTTTATGAAAATGCATTATTTTATATTATTTTACAAATATATATTTTATAAAAATATATTTTAATTATTTAAAAAAAAATAGAAAAAATATTTCTATTAAATTGTGTATCTTACCTAAATGTGTGTGTACTTTGTCACACTAATATCATTGTATTTTTTATATAATAAGAATTTTGGGATGTGGGAATGTGCTTAATTTGAATAAAATAGCAATATATATATATATATATATATATAATTGTTGTTCAAATGATAAGTAAGCACATTAAAAAACATAGGACTACATTTTTTATCATTAAATATTATTGTAAATGTAAACATTTCTTTCTATTTTTCTTTTTTATTTGATGTTGTAGTGAAATGTGACCTGGGCTTTTTTTTTTTTCATGAGATTCACCCATGAAGTCAGGAAGCTGCTATCATTGCACATCCTCTCTTTGTGATTTAAAGGGTCTTAAGATAATGAGCCATGAGTGTTACCCTAACTAGACCTGCAGAGATGGCTTCTCTAATCTGATTTGGTGGTGAGAGATGGGGAGAGACCAAATGACAAGCTTAGAGAAGCCCGGAACGTGTCTCATCTGTCTCATCTGAAGTTACATTGCTCTCCGTGTTCCTCATGCTGCTTTGTGGGCCACAAGACTGCTATTAATGAAATTGGTGCATTAGAAGTTCAGACAGAACAACATCCCAGAGGCTTAGAGATGATTGGTATCACTAAAGAAACAAGAAACAATCTCTGAGTGACTGAGCGCTGTTTAAAAGATGTGTTTTAAAATGTGTTTTCACTTTGAGTTAAAGTTCTGCTCACAGCTGTTAAATTGTTAAACCGATGATAAAACCAGATCACTTTAGAGATGTTAGGAGTTTGGAAGCAAAATGTACTAAATTTAGACTTCTTTTTCTTTCTTATTGAATTTTTTTGAAAGGTCTCTTCATGAATTATAAACCGTTTGACTATATATCTCCACACTGGTGCAGGTCAGCATTGAACATATGCTACTCATTGAGTCCTAAAGCATGTTTACTTGCCTTTCTACCCTTTCAGCATTGACCTGGGAGAAACTTTTACTTTAGTTTTAAATAACAGCATTCTTCACCTCTCTCTCGTTCTCTAGCCATCCCCTCTTGTCTGTCTCTCAGCACCCTGAGCATTAATACCACACAATTATAAAACAATGCACTTATGTGGAGAGGGCTACACACAGGCCGACCCCTAGTGTATAGAGCGTGATTTATGACAGGGCTATTCATTGCTCAAGATGCCCCAGGCTTCAGTACATGTCTGCAGGATCCACTCAAATGCAAGAGAACATGTTCCCTGGGTACGAATGAACTGGCTCTTAAAACTAGCTATAAGAAGATTCATTGCTGTTGGTTTATTAATATGTGGTTGAGCAAAATTTTTACCTTGGTTTGAAAAGACGCTTATGTTTAGCAATTTCTCTCATGGTCACAGAGAAATGTTTTGTCATCTATTTGTGTGAATGTATTTTTGAAGTCATGTCCCTGAAGTTCCATGTACAAAACATTTTAGATTATGTATGAGTTAGTCGTCTAACAACTAACTAACTAGTCAGTTAGTACATTTATTTATTTTCTAAGTACGTAAATACAGTTCCCTTTCAGTCGGTCACTCTCGACGTCTAGATTGGTCCCTCTAAGCGAGATCCCAATTCGTCGGTCATCCGACGTGACGTCTCCGTTCCCTCCTTCAGGGAACGAGGGTTACATACGTAACCGAGACGTTCACTCAATATTGAAAAGTATTGCTAAGAATTTTTTTGAATGATGAAAATTCAGTTTTATCTTTTTTAAATAAAAAAAAATTATAATAGATACATAAGGAAAAGATTTCTTCAAATATTTCAATAAAAATTGATCATTAACTCAATATAGAAATGTGTTGAAAATGTTATTTTATTAAAAATATAAAAAATATAGAAAATTATTCCACAGATTTTTCTATAAAAACAATTTCTATAAAAAATATAATTCCTCAAACTTGAAAAGTGTTAAACTTAAAATGGCCTTTTATTAAAAAAATAGAAATATATATTTGATAAAAACAATCAAATATATATTTGATAAAAACTATAATGAAAATATGCAATTTATATAAAAAAGAAAAAATCTTAGAAAACTATAGAAAATATTTTTGCAGATTTTTCTATACAAATATTCCTCAATATGAAATGCTGATAAAAAATAATCTCATATAATTTGTTTTACTTTTATAAAAATATAAAATAATAGAAAAGCTATTTCTAAAAAATGTATATTTTACCCAAATTTGTGTGTGCTTTGTTGCACTAAAAGCATTGTTTTTAAGAAAATCTATTTAAAAAAAAATTAAATTTAAAATCCCATAAGAAAAGCATTCCTTATGACTATGTCCTTATGATTATTGTTGTCAACCCACTGACAACAATAACGTTTTTTATAATGTTTCTGAGTTTGTTAGTGGTACAGCATGTACTATAAAGTTCTTTTTGTCTGTTTCTTCTGCAGGCAGTGCAATAAAACCTCCAGCGGAAGTGACAGCTGTGATCTGATGTGCTGTGGCAGAGGCTACAACCCGTACTCAGAGAGAGTGGTGGAGCGATGCCACTGCAAATACCACTGGTGCTGCTACGTCACGTGCAAGAAGTGTGAGAGGACTGTGGAGAAATACGTGTGCAAATGAGTTGGCTCTCCATCTCTGCAGTCGTCTCCAACAATTGTCCCGATCCCCGTCACACGTACCTATTCTCAGCTAAACTAATCTAAAGGAGATCTGGAATGCGCTCTACTCATTGTAACAGAACTGGACAGAATTCTCATTCGAATTCCCAGACTTTGTGGTTGAACGAGCTGAAAATTTCAAGACTTGATTCTATTCTAGATATATTCAGCCTGGGTGTGGAGCATAACCTTTGTCTACCTGACTTACTTGGCCACAAATAACCAAAGCATGTTACCAACAAGGCTTTCTTTTGTCTTCTGCTTTTCCAGCTTATATGCTTTAGAGAAGACATGGTTTATTTTTGGCTTTATGAACTTTTATAAAGAAACTCAGAAGCTGGACTTTATTTTTTTACTGCGCAAATGAACATGGTTTTTGTTAAAAACACCCAGCTCACCGTCCTCAAGAGGATTTTTACTCCTCATTTTTTTAAACATTGAAACATATGCTCCTTTATCCCGATCTAAAAAAGTCTATTTTCTTACACAATACCTGGGTCCGTTCTTTTTTTAAGGTACATTTTCCCCGTTTTTGGCAAAGCATTGATTTTCAGCACTCTTCTTAGAACCTTCAGAATTGCTTGACGTTCCAGAGGATTCCACATTCCAAGTTCTAAGGGATTAAGACCTCAGAACTCATATGGTACTTTATTTTCACCACAAGACTGTTTAATAGACTGACGAGATAAAGAAAGTGCTCTTCAAATGTGACTTTTGAATGAGGAACTTTGCAATGGCTTCCATCTGTTGGTTGGTTACTTCAGTTCTAGAGGGAGAATACCTGTATTTATTCCACGTATATCAACAAGGACATTGGACTATATGTGTTGTGCCTTGTTATATTTTTACCCAAATAAAAAAATACTGACATTCAAATGCCAAACCTCTCTGAGCATGTGAACAGAATATGTGGGTCACCCATTACGGCCTTCGTGAACCACTTATCTGTGGATGTACATACTGTCATTTTTGTATGCTGAATTAAAAAAGAAATATTTATGAACTAATTAAAAATCTTTACCATTTAAACCTGAGACTCCCTTTTTTCTTTTAATTCAAATGGACTTTCATGAAATGTTGAGCAAGACAGATTGCAAAAACATAGTTGTCATTAAAGTTCCTTGTCTTGAGCAAATAACAATTTAGCACAATTACACATGACACTTCTATAAATCATCTCACCCTTGTTATTGTTCCGATTAAAAGCACACAAGAACCGGTCTCTCAAACTCAAAAACCCTGGGAAAGTGTTTGTTTGGACACCATATAGCCTAATAAATAGCAACGTGTTAGTGCTAGCAAAACCTCATGCTTGGCACAATGAACTCAACTCTTTCCAGCGTTTAATTGTCCATTACTCAGGGGCCTGTAAGTACGACTATTGTTTTATTCAGGTTTTACAACAACAGAAGAGATGACGTAGATGGAGTGAAACGTTTCATGAAAACAATTCAGGCTCAATTCTTTATTACGTTCAAATTTCTCGGGTAATTGCTTCTCATGGTATGACCAGAGCGGAAAGGGATTTTCAAGAGGTTCGAGTTAAGACGAGCCTCTTTGCTTTAGCTATGTTTAACACTTTGAGGTCATGAGCACCACCAGGGAAGCACTTGTTCTCCATGTTGACCGAGATTGTAAGAGGACAAACTCCAAACATTGGAGATTTACAGAGTTTTGTTTGTTTGCGGTAGTCAAGAAATCAGTGTGGGGGTGATTAGCATATATTCTGAAAGGATTTTAATGATGAAAGTGCACCGTTCGTATACAGAACAGTTTCGCCTTGTTAGCCAGCCAAACTGTTGTCATGGACTCATAAGGGTTTTTCATGCTGAGACTGCTCTCGGGCCAAGAACAACGCTGGTGTTTTCATACATGCCGAGGAAAATCCTGTAACAGAAAATCATTTGTAAAGAGGGACTGCTGAGAAGGAAGAGACGTGCTTGTACATCACATTTCAAGTCCATTATAACCCAAATACAATTGCAGATAGTAAGCAAGCTCATTACATCCTGTTCACCGTATCAGTGTTAAACCAGACTTTCAATGCAGATTAGGGCTATTATCTCAATAACATGAGTTTAAGATATATCTTGAGGCTCCAAAAACGTTGGCATATCCAGTCTGTTCACTCACCATTTTGTGAAAATCACAAGCTCCAATCACATGAAGCTCTGACTGCAATGTAAATACAATGTTTCTAGTTGACAGAATTTTATTAGTCTACTGGGAAACAAAATCAGTTTATACTACAATTAAAAAAAATTGGTGTTTCACTCAGAAATTGATAGTAAATTACACAATTACAAAGAAACAGCAACGCGTTGTTTTACTTAGAAATATCTCAATTTTGTTTTTACAATGTACAACTATTTGCGAGAAAAAAACATCATTTTTTTTCCACAACCTTCAAAAACAAACATAATCCATCCACTGCGTCTTCAGCGGCTCAGATGTCGAGAGTAAATGACAAATGCTATGTTCATTATTACATCCAACAACAGAACAACAATCGCTTAGGAGTCATTCTTGTCTACATCTGCTCCGGCGGTGAATCAATGGCGGACTGATGACAGCTCACTCAGGGTGGGTCTAAGGTAAGACGCCAGTCCAGTCTGTGCTGAAACGCTACTGTCAATCAAACTATAGTGGGAGGGGCCTGTTTTTGTGACGTCACACAGACAGGCATCTGAGATCGGCTCGATTTGAGAAAGGGGTAAAGATTTGAGTAGATTTTTAAAAAAAAACACTGGTTGTGTACACACACTGCCAACACACATTTCAGTTCAAACAACTTGTCAAAGTGCATGTAGCATCCTATGACCCCTTTAATTCATGGCTTCAACTTCTTGAAAAAATGTTGTTCGTCAATCCATTCCTCTTACTGTGCAAAAAAAACAAAACATAATTTATCATCATGGTAACCCCCAACTCATATAACAAAAAATCTTATAACAGAACATAATACATCAACATATATACTGTATCTCAATTATTTATATTGCACATTGTACATAACATTTAACTGCCCAAATTTATTACATTGTCGTTTAATGCAAAACATGATAAGAATTGAGAATCTCCCTGCCCAGATTCAATAATTCTACATCATAGTATTACTGTTGGATGAACATAAAATTTGACTAAAGTCTACATTTAATTTGTTTTCTTCAGTGTTTTCCGTGCCATTCATAGACTGCAGCACTGTATTTTGCATTAATTTTTTTTTCGTAACAGCTATATGATCTCTTCCTGTCTAAGTGGGCAGTTCTTGTCCAGAATAAGCTGCAAACTGACCCAGACTTTAAGTCAACTATAAATTCACATGCTCAATGAAAGGACAACATATTGGGTTACCATGGACAAAGTCAGTCATGGCGTTGAATGGCAATGCATGTCTATGTATATGTGCTTCTAAGTTTGGGCCTGTTTGTGGGGGCAGGTAGGGCACAGAGGAAATAACCTTCTTGTGCTGATGGGAGGGGTCCCTCAGCACCCACAGCTAGTTCTGTCGACAGACTCAAGAGCGTCTCTGTCAGTTGTGTGCCCTATCCTGGCAGCTGGAGGTGGGGATTTGGGTTGTTAGTCGCCCCTGTCCTCTCTCTGTCCAAGAGGCCTGAGCTATCACCAACACTAGGGACTCTCAACTGATGAGTGAGAAGACACATGACGGGGTACCCCGGTAAAAGAGTACAGCAAACATGGAGGCGACACTGCACTGAGAATGTGGAGGTCCCGCAGTCTTTCTCTCACACTTACTCTCTTTGCCAGTAGCCATACCTGTCACACACACCTTTAAAAGAGTGCATTGGTCTTCCTGTCATGAGTTGGAAGTGTGGGATACTAATCATAGACTAACACAAGTAACTAATGGAAACAAAACGGAAATAGAAATTTTGGCAGATACTGATAGCCAGTAATTATTTTTCAGGCTGTTGTCAATAACATCTGATATTATAAATCTATATTGTTAGCGGTGTTTCCTAAAGCAAGCATCACTTTTATTATTGCTAACACTTACTACATACTTTTTAAAGTATTAAACTTTGTTGTGTGCATATGTCAAAACATACTCAATCACCCTAGCAACACTCTAATAACCACATAACAACTACATAACAATATGTTAACAACCAATAAATAGAATGCAAAAAAAAAATACTATTTCAGTCTTTCTACTTCAAAATTTCTGAGGGAAAATTTGCAAATTTCGTTTTAAAAAAATAAAATCTACATAGAATTCTACTTGCATCAAAACATCATAATGTAAAAGATGGTGAAAATGTTTAATACTTTTTTCTAACCAGGCAGAAAAGAGAGCATACTGTTTCAAAAATTCCCAAAAATATATATATTATTATATCTGATATTATATATGATGCCAGTATCAGCCAATTCAGACCTGTGCTGATAATTTAATATAATAATATTGGCTTATATTGATATTAGTCATATACCATTATATTGTGCATCCCAGTCTAAAACATTTTTAATTTATGAGGGTGTGTACTTGGCTAAAAATTTATCTAATTTATGTCATATTTAATTTCTTATGAAAAACAAGAGAATGTACACTGTATGCCTAAATATGGAGGTTCTTACCTTCTTATAAAAATATCATAAATGACCAAAATAAATATATTTGATTTGGCTTGAATAGCATGGCTTCATGGCGATAGATTAAGTTTAATGTAATTCAGGAGTTTAGGAATGTTATTTCTCCAGTCGTGGCCTGATCACCTTGAAAAGGGGACAGCCAAGCCACATTTATATATATTTTTTATTTAATTTATTTAATTTAATTGGTTTCCTCTGCCTTAATTTGCCCTGCTATGCACAAGCTGAAATTTAAAACGTTTGGCTTCATGAATAATTTGTAACTCAATTTATATTAATTGTTCATGGCAAAACTCAGAAAACAGAATGATACAGAAACAGTTTATACTTTTAAGACATTCGATCTGATTGTAAGATTTTACATTTTTGTAAGTTCTTCAAGTTTCTCTTTCCCTAAGATACTTTGAAGCTAAAACCCTCAATGTGTGAGATTTCCGTCTTTAGATGTGTGCACAATCCCCAGCATCATGTCCTGTGTGGATGCTCTGAGGATTGACCTTATTTTGACCCCCTGTAAATGCAGGATTAGGCTGGGAAGGGAGCATAATGCGTGCAGCTCAAACACACAGGGAGATTTCTCCCATCGCTGTGTCCTGACTCAAAGCCAGGCTGAAACGGAAGCAGGACTATGAGCTAATGTGAGGCGAACGGCTCCAAAGGCCGGGAGTCCCGGGACCCCTTTGTTACGGCAGCTAATGTCTCCTTAACAGCAGAATCCTTTTAGTGCTCGGCAAAAGGCAGATTGTTCCGCCGTACAGAGGAACTAATTATTGTTAAAGGCAAGTTGCCGCATCTCTTGCTCTCTGATTGCTTCACACTCGAAATGACCCGCGTGACAGAGGAAGAAAGGGAGAAGTTTAATGGTGTGATTGAGAACAGAAAGAGCAGTTTAATGGAGAGGAGCCGAAATCTGTTGAGTTAATGTCAGTGGAGACCATAAACTGCCGGCTGCCCTTTTGTGTATGGCGTGGGCTAGATACTTATTATCTGCGGGGGGGAAACAAAGAATTTGACTGGAATTGTAAAGGTATTGAGATGTACTGACCCGTACTGTAAATGGACTTTTGTGAAGCTGCTCTATCCCCTCCCTCCAGCCCTTTTGTAAATAGCCGGAGCAGTGTGCTCGGTTAAATACTGTTTTGTCATCATTGTGACCCCCAGGCATTTCAGGACAGGCTTCAGGCATGTTGCCATGGAGAAGGTTGATGCAAGCATTCCCATCCTTCCCCATTCTCTCTGCTAGAGGGGCTGGGGCATCAAAAGTGGCCAAGGATTTGCAAGGAAGGAACAATCAGGCTGAAGTCTGAGAATGTATTAAAGTTCTAGAAGTTCTGCTGTAGTCTGCACCTCTCAAATGAGTCTGTTGAAAGAAGTGGTTTGATTGTTTATTGAATGTAGTTATACATTTACAAGGTTTTCTCATGAAGACATTTTTGTTGGAACTGGTTAACTATGCAAAGAAATTTTATGTTGTTAGGTGAGGATAAATATATCCCCTTTAAAAACATCATATGATTTTCTGCCTCAGAATATATATATATATATATATGAATTCAAAAATAAATTCAATAAATCAAATAAGTAAAAATCATATATATATATATATAATCAAACATTGTCGTGTGTGTGCGTGTGTGTGTGCGTGTATTAATAATATATTAAAACACACATGTCTGGTTTGCTATCCTTGTGGGGACTCTCCATAGGCGTAATGGTTTTTCTACTGTACAGACCGTATATTCTATTGTCCTACACCAACCCTACCCCTAAACCTACCCCTCACAGGAAACTTTGTGCATTTTTAGATTTTCAAAAAACTTAATTCTGTGTGATTTATTAGCTTGTTTACCCGTGGAGGCCACAATTTAGGTCCCCACCGTGACACGAGTCCCCATGAGTCTGTGTGTATTCAGGTTTAAGTCCCCACCAGAATAGAAAAACAGGTACACACACACACACACACACAGTTTAAAAAAAAAAAGGTATATATCTACAAGCACAACCAAAACATCATTTTTTTTTCATTAAAACAATAAAATAAACATTACACTGATTTACAAACTAAATTTAATTGAATTACTGTAGGGTATATTATTTTTCAATCAAAATTTAAAAAATAATAACAAAATATTTATACATTAATAATTGTACATATATACAAACACATCATAATCAAAACAGACAAACACAATATTACTAAACAATATTAAAAACAAACAAAACATCGCTTTGATTAATTCAGCCCTGTAACAAAACAAGTAATGTTTCAAGTAATGAACTATTACAATGATGTGTCCCAGCTCAAAATAGCTCCTAAATGGGGAAACACTGACCTGAGGAGGTTTACAGTAATGGAATTCTGTTTCTACAGTATAAAAACAGGAATTAAGCACTTCGGGAAAAGTCAACACGAGTCTTGTGTAATTGCTGCAAATCTGAATGGCTGAGGTGAGAGCAAAAGGTTTTTACTCTAAATAATGGAGTCAACAAACACCAGCACAATCACTGTGAGGGGTATTAGTGGCTGAGGCTGGTGAAAGGGAGACGACCCTGGGAGCGTTTTAAATGGGCACTGTTTGACCGGGGCCTCTGCCAACCCCAGCTAGGGTTCCATATGTGTGCCTTTATTAGAATGGGATTGAACTTAATCACGTTTGGCTTATGTTGCACCCTGTGATTGCCGAGAGTAATTTTCAGGGCCAGCTGCTCCTAGAGACTCCCCACATTCCCTACAACCTCTGCTCTTAAAAAGTTTTCAAACCAATGAATTATTTTGCTTATCACGTTATGGCCGCTGTCCACCATGAACAAACATGCTTAACACACTGTTGCTAGCCAACGTAAACTAGTCTGGTCAACCACTCCGGAGCAAATGCAGAGGCCACGGTTCGGTCAGGCCAGAGTTCAGTGCTGATAATCCGACGAGACGGATGAACTGGGGCTTGAATTAGACCTCAGTTGAGAGGAAGTGCGGTCAGCTGTACATCTTCTCATGTCAGCACAGCATGTGATGAGTTTGTGCTGTTTTCTTTAATCTAATATACAGCCGGGCATGCTCTGATAATCTGGCAAAGGAAGGCTCTTGTAAATGTGCCATATTAAATTCCTCAGCCGTTCGCTCTACTGTAGCATTTTGTTCCCATCTCCCAAGTTCCGGAGGATGACTTTGGATTCAAATAATTTGGCTGGAGTGCAAAGTCCAGCTTGATTTGTGTCACCTAGTAAATACTAAACTAGCAATTGCCTTAATTGAGTAATTCAATTCAATAATTTAGATTTGCAACAAATTTACACATTCATTAATTTACAAAACCATTCGTTTTTCAGTATGGACAATGCATTTGTAGCTAATGAAAATAAAGCAAGGCCTAGTCACATGGGTCATTTAATTCACTCATATTTCATTGTGCCATTACCATCTGACAGAAATACAAGTCTTTGGCTCACAGACATTACCTTATAAACTTAATACGGTAAAATTATAACCGTGAAACTTTCAGCAATGCACCTGCAAATGGAGAAACCATAAAAATTTTATTTTAATTCAAGTACAGGAAGTATGGCACTGTGAAGTAAATACATCATACGGCCTTTGAATCTCGATCCATTTTTAATGTTTTTGCAAGGCAAGGAACACATCAGATTCCATTTGATTAGGGCAAAATTAAAAAGTACACAAATGTACGTTTGCATCAATCTATCTTCAGCCTCTCAAAGCACAAGTGATTGTGAGAGGTAACTCTGTCGTTAATTGCTTCCATATACTTCGGCCCGGATGAGGTAATTCCATGTATTTAGAGTTGACTGAGAGCAAATGGCAGCAGTCAAACTCATTACAACTGATTATGAGTGCTTACAGGAGAGTATTGGCCGAAGTGCTCAAGAACGGTCTGATTATTGCTCTCCATTGGGAATCAGGGTGGATTCTTCCCCGCTAGCAAAAAATATTTTGACATATCATTAAACAGTCATATACTTACCGTTTCATACTATAATTAAGAGACTCGCCATCCCCCTACTCATCTATCATGGTAAATTATTATTGTAGGTGAAGGTCCCCTGCACGTACTTTGATTTATACATTAGCGGATCCATCGTTCTTCTGTTCATTTGAGCGGAGCTGGGTTTTGACAGCGAGAGCAGTCTATCACATCTCGGGCAGTTGACCCCATTCATAGGCAGCATATATCATACCCAGACTTGACAAAAACCTGATTTACTGTCTTTTATTATAGCACAGTAATGTGTTAAACCTCCACCTGGGCTGCTAAAACAACTCTGTGGCTAAATCTGGAGGGAGAACTAACTCTAGACTCAGAGCTGTGAACTGGCTCTTACTAAGCACAGATTGTAGCCCAGTAAACCCTTGAGAGGACTGAACTGTATCAGCCGAATATGAGCAGGAAGTCCATCTAATGTTCTGAGAAAACCCTCAAAATCCTTTGACTTCACCTCGATTTCACCCTACGGCTCACCCAAACATTCCTCTCTTCTGCTTGGACTGTAATAATCATTATTTGCATTCCAGTTCAGTATCCGTCTATATTTGGAGACACTGTAAGCAGTCGATGGTAAAGTAAGGACTGAGCTGAGTGTTTGGAAATGAAACCCAAACACACCATTCAGCATGAAAGAAAGCACTCACTTTTGCTCCTCAACTTACACTACCCAGTCAAACATGTAGACATACATCATTTTTTAGTATTCCAATAAATAAAATAAAATAAAATAAAATAAAGAATTGATGTTAATTTTTTTTAAAAATTAAAAATAAATCTCACACTCAAGTCCTCAAATCTATGAAATAACACAAATGGAAGTATAGGAATTACAGTATGTCGTTACCAAGAATGAAAACAAACATATTTTTAAATTTTTTTTTTGCCTGGATTACAGCTCAACCAGCGTCCTCTGATGCATCCTGGGATACATTTTAAACAGTATTAAATGAGTTTGAATGTTTGCTGTGAAGATATTCCCTGCTTTCTCTTCACTACATGGTCCAAATCATCTAATTAAGTTCATGAGAAACATAAATTCAGACACTAAATGCTAAATCTTACAAAATTGGAAAAAATAAAAATCATGGGAGAACATCTTTATTTGGCTGGATATGAATAAAGATGTAAGCAGTTGTGCTTTCAGAACTATGACAACATCTTTTGAGGTACCCAAGATGATGTGCAATTTTGAAGTATTAATCTTTATTTTCACCAGGATAACACAGCTGTAACAAATGACAAATATGGTGATCCATCTTAATTTCACTCGGGACTGTGTGGCAGAGAAAAGGTGTGTGTGTGTTTGGGGGGGTTAGAGAATATCCATCTTGCTCTAGCTTGGGCATAGTGAAGAGATGAAAGAATGTCAGAGAAACAGAGCAGCTGTTCTGAAAGTTTAAGAAGAGAGAGGAATCAGA
This sequence comes from Sinocyclocheilus rhinocerous, assembly GCF_001515625.1. Classification (NCBI taxonomy): domain Eukaryota; kingdom Metazoa; phylum Chordata; class Actinopteri; order Cypriniformes; family Cyprinidae; genus Sinocyclocheilus; species Sinocyclocheilus rhinocerous. Next base: position 230,544 of record NW_015639527.1, on the reverse strand, counting down.
TGTTTGTCGCAGGTTGAGAGTTTCATGTCTACAGCGTTAAATCATGATTGAAGCCAGATTGAAGACATGAAGATCATCTCTCGCATTGGAATCCATTCGGGTCCAGCCTTTCATTATAGCAACATTGTCATTCTATGAAACGGGGGTCTTTTCCAGTTTAATCAAGTCATTTTTTGTGGAATTTTAAACATTCTATTAGACAGGAATGTATTAAGGAAATGAGTCATTATATGTTTTAATTATGCTGGGATATAACTAAGCCTTTAGAAAGTTTTTGATTGTCAACATTTATATTGATATTATATCAATTTGTGACTATCATTTGTTGACTGGACAAAATAATAATATATTTTTAATATAAAATATATAATAAAATATTCAAGTTTTAGAAAAAAAAAACAAAACAAAACTCCACATTCACGTGCATGTCACAATGTTTCCTGCTCATTTTGCATCGCGTGTCCTAATATTTACTCTCGGTTTCAAGCCCGGGCACAGTGTGTGCTTTTGCTATCAGCACTCTAACCGATACTGTCATTAATTTTAGACTTCTCGAAGGACAGTAGGACAAAGATTTGCCTTTTCACTGTACTGCTATGCGCCGCGTGGAGCTGTGTGGACTGACAGCAGCTTTTATTGCACTTCAATGCAGGCGATTAAGTAATCCAACCTCTGAATGGTTATATAGAACAAAAACAAGCAGGGAAAAAATAATAATCTCTCTAGTGTGACAATGCATTCAGTAAATATGGGCGGGTTGGAACTAGAGTGGGAATTCATATGCCTACACATGTACCTTTTGAGTCGTCAGTCATTGACCGAAAGTATGTGGATGCTTATAAAACAGCAAATTGAAAAGGAACGAATGGGGATGTTTGTGCAAACAAATGTAATAACATCATTCATCACATCGCAATCGGAGAATGATGAATACATATTAAATAAATATGGAAACAACATCTGCGCAGATCAGACTAAAGAAAAGATGACTGTGTCTGTCTATGCAGCCAGCAGGAGTGTATACAGGTCTGACTGTCGTTACTCGAAGTAGATTGATGTCGTCTAAACTCTGCCCTTTCTAGGGGTTCAAGAGTTCCATCCAAGCGCAATTACTCTCTGATGTAGAGCGAGACAAATGATGAATCGTTTTCATTCTCTCTCTCACTCTCTCTTTATTACTCCTCTCATTAATCTATTTTTCAATAGTGCTTTTCATGTAATGTCCACCGGCTGCCTTGCCAAATAGAGATTAGCACTACAGGCAAATCCCTTGCCCAGCCATCCTTAAAATGGCTCACTTCTGGCAGAAGCATTCCACGGCCGGTCACATGCTCCCCACTGGAGTAGAGTATTTCAACAAAAGGGTTCAGACAATGTCAAGTGCAAGCATTCCTGCACTGTCCACACATTTTGTTGAAGGGATTTCCATCACCAGCGACTGGTTTTCGGTATATCATACATGTGGACAAAGTCTTCACAACTTGCTTTTTGGGATCAGAATGGTGTAATTATGATACCTACCAGCAGGCGGCTAATGCTAGTCTATGTTCATCAGACAAACCCAGGCCCCTTGGGCCTGACATAGTGAAATTATCTTGCGAGTTTTGGTCGGGGCTACCTGTTTGGCTCAATAATGGAACACACAAAGTGAAGTGAGATTTTGTTTTAGTGAGGAATTACTTATAACCTTACATGAGCACAGCCTAGCATGGAAGCTTGTTTCCACCATGGAAAAAACGTAAATAAAAAAACTAAAAGATAATTGTGACTCTTTATCTTACAATTCTCACTTTTTTTCTCAGAATTGCAAGATATAAACTCACAATTGCGAGTTATAATGTCAGAATTGCGAGATATAAACCTCGCAGTTGCGAATTATAAAGTCAGATTTGCAGGATATAAACTCACAACTGCAAAGAGATAAAAATATATTTTTTTTTATTCAGTGGCGGAAACAAGCTTCCATAGCCTGTAACTCCATTCACGATACAACCACTGCAATCTTTCCATCCCAGCCCTACAGAAAGCACATAGAGCGAGAAAAAAAAGGTCAGTCCAAAATATTATTTTTTTTATATACGCTAAATATATGTTGAAAACAGAGCAGCTTAAAAAATACATTTTCAAAAATTATATCAAAGAAAATATATTTAATGAAAACTTTCAAATGCCAAAATATATTCTAAAATTTGTGTGTATATATATATTTGATTTTAAAAATAGCAATATATTTTGACATTTTTTTTTTCTATTTGAAAATATTTGAAAAATGCATTTGAAAACTTTTTTTTATGGGAGGAAAAGAGCTGACCAGAAGTATAAGACTGCAAAGAGATTACAGAAATCTTTGGCAGAGGCTTTGAAACATAGATCTCTGTCGAAAACAAACAGTGATTTTATTTAGCAGGGATTAAGAACTGCATGTTCACAGCACAAGGTTCACCTAGAGACATTAGGTGATATGTAATGGACTTAAGCATAGTTGTGGGTTGACTGGACCGAGCCTTTACAACAAGGAAATGAGACCATGTTTGGAGAAGTCTAAATCAACAGTCTCAACCTGAACAATAAGTCAGTGGAGCTTGTCCAGCTTTACCTTGGCAAGAACCAATTATACCTCTCACAGTAAGACTGAGTAATGATTGGTGCACCGTAGCAGCTGTTTCTTCTCCATCTACGCTAACAAGACGAGAGAAGTTCTGGCGAAGCTGAAAGACTAATTTATTAAAACATCAAGAGGAAAATTTATATTAATCACTTTGCTTTGGCTCTTCAGTGCTGGAATGAACATGAAATAGAGCGATTATAAAACATGCTTTGTCCTGTAGCCTATAGCGTGATAAGCAAATGCTGTTAGCGAAAAATTTGAACAACTTAAAATGGGGCTGAAAGATAGACCTGAACCCTTAGACCTGAGACAAAATAGAAACACATATTCCTTTCAGATTTCTCCAAGGAAATCAGAATCCCGCACAAAATAAGTTCCATGCTGAGGATAATTCTATAGGAATTCTAAGCTAGTGGAGCAAAACAGACCATGTGAGTTATTAGCCGCTTGATAAATTCTGGGAATTCTAGAACCACAGCTTGGATGGATTTTAATAATTCTTCCAATTATTATGTTTAGTTACACAGGTTTTACCATGGTTTTTAGACATGGAATCATGTCCTGGTTTTGAACATGTACCATGCATTACGGTAACACCATGATATTATGTGACATTTGACCTTTGGGTACCATATTGTGTATGAATATAGAAACCATTCAGTACCATGGTATATATCAAACACTTTGGAATTACCATCTTATACGTTTCATATTTTTGTTATTTTATTCTGCTAACATTTTAGGTATTCTGTTGTGACTACAGTTTATATGGTTGCAGATCAGTGAAGCCCAGGTGTATTTTGATGCCTCGGAGAGCATTAGCTGGTCCAAGAACATAGCTTCCCCTAATTCCCTTCCAAACCACTGCAGAGAAAACAGGCTCAGGATGAGGAAATGAGGATGACGCTGCTGGCAACGGACATAAACCTGTCTGAGTCGGTGCCATCCTCGGCAGGAGCAAAGTATGCCTGAGAGCTGATGGGGACCATGATAGCTCCCACATGGTGATATCTTCCACGACAGGAATGCTCCTTCTGAAGTCCTGTCTGTGTTTATATTTTGATAACACGAGTTTGTTTGTGCATTTTCGTTTGTTTTTATGCTGATTTTGATAGTTCTGTTTGCTTTCCCGTTCACTTCACTCTGATACATTTAGGATGTTTGTGAAGTGGATCCGTAAAGACATTTATTTAAGCCTTTTGCCGAGCGCAACAGCATTGATTTCTACGTAAACAATGAGAGGAGTAATCAACAATCATAATTATCTCCTGTTGTGGTATGATAACAAACACTTTGCACTTTAAAATAAATTATAATCAGATTTTGATCAAAATCAAAGGGATATTTCTTTCTAGACATTACTACAAATAACGTGTGAATTCTTTCAAGCCGAGAGATATAGGGAATGATGTAAATAATGTCTAAATGCAAGAAATAAATACTCTTAACATGACGTGCAAGAGTAAATCAGTGTTTAGCGATCCAAAGTTTGTGTGGTCACAAATGTAAGCAAGTCGGGAGAGATTTTTCTTTCGCGTCTAAACTTAAACAACCAAACAATTCAGGCTGAGCACCATTAGTGGACTGATTAATGCTATTGCTTCAACAGATGCTGAGTCGGTGGGTTGTCTTAAAGGGGTCATATGATGCTGCTAAAAAGAACATTATTTTGTGTATTTGGTGTAATGAAATGTGTTTATGCGGTTTAAAGTTCAAAAAACACATTATTTTCCACATACTGTACATTATTGTTTCTCCTCTATGCCCCGCCTTTTTGAAACGCGTCGATTTTTACAAAACTAATCGGTCTGGTTTTAGGTAGGTGTGGCTGACTCTTAACTTTTATAAAGAATATCTCTTTGGATTTGAGACTTTAGTCTTTGCAACTTTACAGATCTTCTTTATGCACCAAGAGCTTGTAACACTCCAAAGAGAAAGGAAAAATTTAAATCTCACCATATGACCCCTTTAACATCGTTTGGGACCAACACTCTCCTAGGAGACAAAACTTGGCCAGAAACACTATTTTACTTTGATAAGCTCAAATTTGTGTTCCTTTTTTTTTACAAGCAAATAACCCTTTATGGGTTCAGTATTCAAAAGACATAGCAAAAAAGGATGCAATCAATTTAACTTCTTATTGCTTTTCCACAGTTCCTGTTTGTTTGGGTTAGATCTGCCATGTTTTCATGAACACATAGGCCTCCGTCTGGTTGGTTTTGTGTCAGTGTTCTCTCATTGCTCTACTGAGCTTGCATTTTCCAGCGCAGTGGCGTGCTAGGTTGGTTTAACAGCTGTGCGGGTTGAAATGTGTGCTGTCTTTCTATGCTTGAGGATCACTTCCTGTGCGCCCCTCTAACCTTTTCTCTGCCTGACCGTGCCTCTAATCCATAGCATGTATAACAGCACAGGATAGACACGAGATTGACAATGAGAGCTTCATTCTGCCCGGACACTTTTAACTGGTAACAAAACATATCCGCTTTTTCTGTTTTTTGCCCATTTACACCACATAAGAAAAAAAAATCGTGTGAAATTATTACATAAAATGCTGAAATCACGAGACAAAGCAACTATGACAAAAGTCGAAATGATCACAAATGAGATAAAAAGTTGTCATTATGACATAAAAGGTCATAATTATCAAAAAATGTAACGTACCGAAAATGATGACATACTAAATAATAATTATGTCACAAAAAGTCAATATCATTAGATAAAGTCACTATGATAAAAGTTACATTTATAAGAATAAAAAGTTGACATTGTAACATAAAAGATCATGAGATAAAGCATCAAAATTATGACAAGGTCATAAATATGAGATAAAAAAGTCTAAATTATGACACAAAGTCAAAATCTTGAGAAGTCACTATGACAAGTCAAAATTGACATATTAGATTAAAAGTTTACTAAATAACATTTCAAAATTATTATAAACATGAAATAAAAGGTCGAAATTATGACACAAAAATCATGACATAAATTGTGAGAAAAATATTTATAACATAATTTCACTTTTTACGTCATAATTATCACTTAGTATCTCATAATAGTGACTTTTTTATCTCATTATTTTAATGTCATAATTACTTTTTATGATGTACCAAAGAACATTTTTCAGCATACTTTTAATTAATTTATCACTATTGCCCAGAGTCGAAAATTAATACTTGCTTAGCACTAAATGTGAGAAAGAAAGTAGTTGTGTGAATAATTGTTGTGGTGCCTTTTTCCACTTTTTTTCCACACATTGTTATACTATGAAAGTAAAATAATATGATCAGTCATCCCTAAAAAAATAAATTAAAAAAATCACATTTTCTCACTGTGCTGGTCGACAACAATCACACAGTTTCATATGTCCCAGTTCAGTGTGCCTTAAAGATTTAATTAATGTATAATAGCCAAAATGCAGCATGAGTAAATTCGGTTTGATATTGGCACTCACTAATACATCAACATGGATGAAAAGTTTGGTAAACATGACATGCAGGTTTTTGATGCAATATTTGTCAGGAAGCCTCTGTCCTGAAACTACAGAGCAGAGTTCAAATCAGTTTAATTCTGTGTGTAAACATGGATCTGTATAGATTTACATGCCTGTTTAACCGCTGTGTTCCACTTAATCTCAACAGGATACAATGTCCATTTAAATCCAGCACAGAAATCCCTCCCCAGCGGGATTACATCTGAAAAAAGAGCTACAGCTGAAAAAATGGATATATTTTAATATTCACATTTTTGTATGTCACCAATTAGCAGTTTCTGAACACAGCATCCTAAAACAAACAAATGCAAACTTGATTTGTACAGTCTAGCTGAGAACTATGTTATGATTTGCACATATTAGTGTGCAGTATTCAAACCCATGAGACACCTTCATATGAGGGCAGAAACTTCTATCTGACTTGTGAGCTGAATTGTAATCGTGCCTGACATAGCAATGCCACATCCGTTGCCTCTGCCCTCCCTCCCTGCATGCAGTGTGCAGCCAGAGAGCAGGAGTGAGTAACAGCTGATTTATCGATGGGTTAATGTGGAGCAGAACTCTGCGAGGGGGCCCTGAGATGGAAAGCCATGCACAAACACACTCACAGGCACGCACATTTGGGCACTCATACATATACCAATGCACATACACTACCGATCAAATGTTTGGACACACTTGACTGATTTTATGTTTTTCATGATCTTTAAAATGTTATGATATAATGGCTTATACCTAATCACCTCATGAAGTGAGTGAAGGCTCAAAATGTGCAGAACTGGTATTGTTACATACAGAAAAATCCACCAATCCACTGACCTGACACCAGATTTGCCAAATTATAGTTTATATAATGTTTAACCATAAAAAGCTGACTTGAATATGCTAAAATGAATTTAAATAGACCTGTGGAGTTCTGGAAGAATGTTTTATGGAGTAATCAGATCAAACTGGAACTTTTTTGGACCCAAAGATCAGCGGTATGTCTGGTGAAGAAAAAAAAAGGCAAGGCTTATGAGCAGAAGAACACCATCCCCACGGTCAAACATGTGCTGTATATATACATTATATATATATATAATAAAATTTTGTTGAAATTATTAACCATGGTACCACAGTATGAAATGTCCAGTGGTGTCCAGAAATCCACTGTACTACTTGAACCATGGCTCCAATACCGGTACTATGGTATTTTTCTGTTAATGTACTTTCCAGTAAAGCATTTTACTGGAAAAGCAGCAGAGTCTGTAGCAACAGTATAAATATATTTAAAGTTATCTGCAGTTAACCTCTAAATATTTACATACCAATTAAATTCAGTTCATGTCACAAGGCCTGTTTAGAGAATTAAATTGAATCTCATAGTAAAAACACCCTCGCCTGACGTCATCCATCTGCTCTGACAGGTGGATTTAACTGCAAACAAAGACACCGCAAATATTTACATTCCTTCATTGTTCCTCGGATTCTCTTCCACCTCCCTCATCCTTCATTTTCTCCTCTCTTTTAACCCTGTCTTCAAATACTCTTTTACCCAGGTCATCTGGCGTAATCATCCTAACACACTCTCCCTGGTGTTCGTATATACGATTCCAACTTGGTTCTATTTGAAAGTGTTTTATACTGTTACAAAACAAATGTAGCTTTTGATTAAACACAGCTTTCATCACCTTAATGAGGTTAGTTAGATATACTTTAATCTCTCTCTCCAAAGTATACATAAAAATACACAAATTATTTATCTTTTTTGCAGGTGCAAGTCAGTGTATATACCACATATCCCCATCCAAATAATTAATAGTGTGGTCATTCCTGTCCCATTTTTCATACAGTGACCTCCAAAAGTATTTAGACTATTATGTAACACTTAAGAATGCCATTGCATTATACAGCAAAATACCAAACCAAGTGCAAGAAAGACAGTACAAGCATTTTCAAGTAATCCTTTCACAAAAAGACATATACAGTCAAAATATGAAAAAGTATTCAGATTTCTGGTTGTCAAACATAAGTGAAACATGTCCATAGCTAACGTAATGAATAACACCTGCAGGACACCTGTGTGAACTTGAGGAGAACTGACTTCATACAGACACTAAAAATCACCTTGGGAATAGTCGGTTTAAAAAATTGCAAAAATGTCTCAGAAAAGTGAATTCCTAGCATCATTCGTTTGCAAATGCAGCTTGGTTTGATCATTTGCATGTAATGCAATGACAGATTTTTAAGTGTTACTTACAGTAAGGTCCCTGCATATGGACACAAAGTCAAGGACCGAGAAGGGTGAATCTGTCTTTACAGAGTCCGACCATCTGCCTGACACACCTTCTTGAATAAGAACTCAAGGGACACTCATTCACCCTCCCTCTCTTCATTTCGCTCTTTCCTGGTTATACCGGTCCATTGGAAGCACAACTATGTATAGGCTAAACACCCATCTGTTTCTGTAACAACTGAAATCAATGCAGCTCTAGTGCTCTCTTCTCATTATTTAGAGTTCCCCATGTGGCATCATTACACAGAAAAAGCCAAAGAAAAATAGAGATATGGACAGAGACAACGAGAGTTGCTTTCCTAGTCATAACAGACGTCCCTCATCTGTGACCTGCAATCTAACCTTGGGTTCTCCTCTGTTCTCGAGCCTAATAGATCGCGTCTGTATTTGGTACTTTTACAAACCTCACAGGAAACTCACTAAGTCACAAACTATTACATTACAGACCCAAGCTGTCTGAATTAGGTGGATGTTTTCGACATTAAAGGAAAAGTTAACCAAAAAATGCAATTCTGTCACATGTACTCACCGTCAAGTCGTTTCAAACCCATATGAGCGCGGAATGGAAAAGGTGAGTTGAAGATGACTGCACTAGAGAGTCCCGCGCAAGACATGCTTAAAAAAAATACACAGCATGCTTTATTTTTAAATCGTTTCCTCGATTTAGTTAAAATGTAGCGAAGTTTACTCTAGTCAAAATAACAAAAAGCTCCAAAACAAGAGATACACCACTGACAGTATCATAATTCCGACTCGTTTGCTAAATTGGCTTTCTAAAGTACCGACAGCTACGTGTGACAAATTTTTTTTTTACTTAAAATCTAAGAGTTTCAATATCTGATTTGTTTCATTCTTTTGCCTCGGATAATTTTAATGATTCGGTTTATTCACTTCATAAAACAGGTCTAAATGATTCGATCACTGATCCGGTTCTTAACTTCAACTCTATGATCTGGTCTGTTCATCACACAAAGGTATGAAATTGATCGCACAAGTCATATGGACCACGTTTAGGATACTTAATGGTGTTTTTGCTTCTGTTTTGCAGCTTGAAAGCTGCAAACTGATTGTAAAAAACCACAAGGATATTACTAAAAATTCTTCCTTTCTGTTCTACAGAAGAAAGAAAGTCATGTGGGGTTTGAAATGACGCAAGGGTGAGTAAATAGTGGATATGCATTTTTGTTTAGACTATCCCTTTAATCGCATCATGCTCCGATAATACTCTAACTCTTGTGTATGAACAGCTTCTTTACATAGCTTGCACAATGATGAGACCAGGGCAACCGGTAAGCATGCACAAGGGTATTGTATTCCCTTTAGAAGCAGTTTGCTATACACAGTGTTGGAAAGGTTACTTTGGAAATGTAATAGGTTACAGATTACAAGTTACCCTACTTAAAATGTAAGTAGTGTAACTTTTCAATTACTTTATTAAAGTAATGTAACTGATTACATTTGATTACTTTTTGATTACTTTTCTACATTTCTAAAGTTTTCAACTGTTTATCATTTTCAAAAATGTAAACCAGGCAGGGTAAACCTTACAGTAGTACTCACCACTGATTACTGTCACACTTACGAAATCCTTCATCACTTGAATTAAGATTATATTTCAGTTTTAAAGTAGACATTGGATGCAAAATTCACTTTTACATGGTGTTTGCATATAAATGTATCTTAGCAGTG
>NW_015639527.1:215714-220043 GCF_001515625.1 Sinocyclocheilus rhinocerous | reverse complement strand
ACATATTTAAAATCATATCATGAAATATTTGATCAGCTATGCTATGATACTGTTTTTGGAATCAAATCTTTACATAGCTATGACAGTAAACACTGGAATCTAACAATGCCTTGGAAAAAAACAGTTAATCTTTAAAAAATGAAGCATAGCTATATATAAACCCATATAGGAAATAAAAGTTATCGAATAAGCTTGTTCTAAACTCCTGAAACATTGTTGTTTCATATTTTAGAGCAGTCACTGCAATTTATGGAAGAACTCAATTAAATCTGTATGTGGGAGTGTGTGTGAAAAAAGCAGATGTAACCCCCTTTGTAATCCTTAACATTTTCATAAGTAACTGTAATTTAATTACACATTTTTTCTCAGTAACTGTAACTGATTACAATTACTTTTATTTTGTAATTAAATTACGTAATTCCGTTACATGTAACTAGTTACTCCCCATCCCTGGCTATACAGCGGTCACAGCAACAACAAAAGAGTTTATTAGTCTCTCCCTGTAGAACTGTCAGCATTAGTTTTATTGTTATAGATGGATGTGAGAGAAATGGACACATCCTGTTGTCCTATAGAAAGGTTACTGGAATCATGGGTGTCCTGTGAGCTGGGGAATAACAGCAAAAGGTCAAGCCCTGCAATGTAGCCCAGTAGGGGGAGACATATGGGGGATTATTGTCCCCAGGTTGGAAGGTAATAAGCTATATCTCATGCTCCAGATCAAAGTAAAGCCACATCATTGGAGCTGTCCGTGGCACACAGCAGGCCATGGGCAGGGTCAGAGCAATGTGGCCAAAATAAACATGAACTGAGCCTGTCGCCTTCACACCACTGCAACAACTTCACTTAAAAGTAACAGCATGTGTTTGCTTTTGTCTCACTTTCAGTGGGAACCTTTGGTTTGGTTTCTCTGAACCAGATTTTGACCATCATGCCACAGGCAATGAGGCAATTAGTTTAGAGGATAGTCACTATTTGCAGAAATGTTTTACCAAAACTGTATATAAACATAGACAAACAAAAGTAGATCTGCGGACTGCGGAGCACCACATGTTTTCCTTTTGTTTTGTCATGCACCAAGTTCTGGACATATTGAATACACAGCACTCCTTCTTGAGATAATTATTTGCTTCTTGAGGATCAATTATTTGTTGTGTATCAAGAATTTATGTAAACTGTGCATGGATGGGATTATTTATATCTGTTATACGAAAAAAAAAAAAGTCCTAACTCAATATTTCTCATGCTCTTTCATATTTCCTATCGGTTTTGGATCTACTGAAACGGTATGAATATTATGGCAAAGGAAACATCTGTGCTGGACATTCAAAATGTAATTTAACCCTGGAAATAAACAAAGTTTTAGGATTTTGATGAATTTAAGACAAACAAATGTTATGATGGAAAAAAATGAATAACAACTGTTTTAAATTTCTAGGTCACTAATCTAATAAGCTAATTTTTGACATTGAGTATGTGGACCTCAGATGCTGTTTTGATCATTCTCAGATCGTGCTTGTGGTTTTACACATACTTGTGAAGTTCATGCAGATCTAGTGCTGTTAACACTCAAGCAAAAGGAACACAAACCAAACACAAAGACTTTCTGAACTAGTAAATGTCTATTTTTCAATTCGGTTTAAATAAATCAAAAAACTTTTATGCTGATACAAGTTGTAATGAAAAATGCCTTAGTGGAGAGTCTGGTGTATGTCTGTCAGATTAACATGTCTTACTACTCTGCAGACTGTCACTGAACCACATTAGGGTTTCATCTGCTATTGTTTGTGTGGCTATAATGAGTCAAACTACCACCTCATAAAAGAATGCATGACCACAGAGTCCATGCTTTCATGTTCAACACCAGCGTTGGCCTGAGACCATGTGCAACCATCTGTCAGAACTCAAACCTTAACCAAATGCTAAACTATGTAATATTTCTCTTTATGAAGACAGTTTGAAGTAAAATTCTGTTTATCCAATGTTATAGTAAGGCCGTAGTTGTTAGCTAAACTTTGCAAAGACACTTTAAGGTATCATCACAGCCAAATCTATGGGTCCTGACGGTATGGTATAAATTATCCTCCGTAAATCACCAAGGAAGAAAATAAAAAAAGCTTTCCCCAGCATAACATGGCAAGCGTACAGATTTTCACAAGGTTTGGAAAGTAACTTTGGAACCACAACCTGAATGATATCATTTTACTGTTAACCGGTATGACGTTTGTTTGACCGAGTGCAATTCATGGGGAACCATTTTTCAGAATGGGCTCATTTTAAAAGGTGTTTGTGGGTGAGAGCTTCTTTTAGAATGACAGAAAGAGAACATTGTTAGTAATAAAAACTGTTAGCAGAGAAGAGGAGTTTCCATTTTGTATGAATGTTTAAACTCTATTTATGCAAACTCTATTTATATTATGCAAATAGACCCCAAAAAAATCAAAATGAAGTTTGTGAATATATAAATATTTATAAACATCAGCTGTTGGAAAACTCACTTTTTTAACTGATTTAAAATTTTTTGGGGAAAAAGACAAAATTACTAATGACTCATTTTGCATTTCAGATTTTTATCCAGTCAAATTCCCTCCAAAATCAGAATGTCCCTCCCGCTAATATCACCTGCAACTGACTACCAAGCAAAAGATTCATAACTGTAAATCAACTAAAGCCTATTTAAAGTCACAGTAACAGTAGTGAAAGATCTTTTCTTCTGTATTATGGCATACATCTCAATAAAACAGATTATTAAAAAAGAAAAAATATAGGACGAAGACTTTTATTCACTGGCTGTTGATTGGATGGAGGCAGATCTGAATGGAGCTTGCAGTCACTTGTAATAAAGGGCCGGGATTTAAGTGGGCTACATGATTAAAGAGGTCATCAGATTTTTCACTGAAAGATCGAATTTAAAAACTAAATTCAACATAAATTAAAAAATTGTTCTCAAGAAGTTAAATAACAAGCATTTAGAAAATAGATATAGGCAAATTTCCATTTCATGCTGAAAAAAATGTCCTACCCAAAATTTCCTGTTTTAATAGAAAATACAACTACACATGATATAAAACTTTCCTTTAGACTTAATACCAACCAGTGATGATGTGAATGGATAAAACAGAGACATTCCTTTCATATTGCTTCTCCATATGGGGCTGCGTGTCTTTAGGATATATATTTCTGTACATACTACGCTCCGCCTGGTACTGTAGGTTTCGGTAACATGAGTCTTCACAAACACTGACAGATCTGAGAGCAAATGTACAGAAGTAGCAAAATAAAGCAGCTAAGGTCATGGCCACAACGCAAATGTCATTTCTCAGAGACTTTGAGAGCCAACTAGGAGCCGGCACTGGAGCAATGATTTAATGCACAGTGTCACAATATTTTAAAGTAGAAACCTACTATACCAGAGCACACACACAAACATTATTTTATTGTTCCTGTGACTTACTCCAACCTGCCAATTTCCCTTATAAACTTCTCTTCTTATGGAAACCTTCCAGCTGCACTTTTCACTGTGACTGCTTGCAATCTACATCTCCAGAGTGAAAGACGTGCTTCCTGACTCCATTTGCATGTGCACACATATTTTTCCTGCACTTTATTTTAAATGTTCTTGATGTTACAATATGACACAAATCTCACTCTCAACTTGTTCCTAATCACTCAAAAACCACTTACTGACAAGAAAACCATCAGTCAGGAGAGCCTGTACAATAAAAGTCTTGGAACCTGGCAAGCTTATATTCATCAAACCACAGAAATGTCACAGCATACAAGAATGATGGCTTTTAATTTAGAAAATGAGTGTGTAACATTAAGTTGATGACATAAAGCTCAGGCTTGAACATCCAATTAGTCATTGACTATGAAGTAATGCATTTAGAGCTACTGTACTTCCTGTCTGAAAAACATGTCATAATTTCCTGATAAGCCCTGAAAGCTTTCACAGCGCAGCCGGGAATGGAAACTGCCCCATTAGAGAGGCCATCAAAACAATGTTCATGTGAACACAAATTACAAAGACTCAAACTTACTGGGCACAAGTGGTTTGAATTTGATAAAAAATGGCTCTGCCTTTATCTAATTGCCCAGTATTGCTGTCATTTCATTTTCACTATGTGGTTGAACTCTTTGAACATTTATTTAGTTTTTATGTAAATCTGTGGAATGAATTAAGCTTATGATGAACAGATTTTTCCGTATATTTCAAAACATGATTATGATTTGAGGTTAAGCCTTTTGTTAGAAAAGCAGCTATAAAGTAAAATTATCTGGTCAATTTTTGCAAAGTTGTGTTGCAAAACAACTGATTTGAATGACACC
>NW_015639527.1:209083-214770 GCF_001515625.1 Sinocyclocheilus rhinocerous | reverse complement strand
GCTTGAGATGCTTTCTTGTTTAGCTCCAGTTCAAAAGGTCATATTTTACACTTACATTTCCCATTAAAGCCAAATAAGACATTTGCTGTCCACCTTCTAAACTGAATTTACTCCAAGATCAATCTGGAACAAAAGAAAAGCTGTCCAGAAAAGAAACTGTGGCTGCATATTATGAAACATCCCACGTGTCCCATGTTCAGCGGATTGTTTTTTTGCCTAAACAGGCGGGCATTCATGCTTTTTTCTTCGACCTCAAGATGAAACCTCTTTGTTCTCACTTAACTTTACACAAATCTTCCTCATCATCGAGCTCCTTAAGCTCCTTCTCCCTCAGCCTGTTAATGATTCACAGAGAGCTGAAATAAATCACCAAAGCAAGAATGTGCCGCTATGAAACCATAGTGCCCTTTGATGGGGTAGATAGGGGCATCGAATTTCACAAACATGCCAGTTTTGAATTTTTATAGAAGTTTATTGAATTAATTTCTAAATTGTATTGGAGATATTTGCAAGAGCATGCAACCATTCAGAGAACGCTTGAATGATGAAGGCCCACAGGAACAAAACAAGCATGCCACAGTATAAAACCTGGACAAAATGTTTATACAACCAGAAAGAAAAGCTGTGTATTTTAATTGTTACATTTTTTTATACTATTTATTTATTTTGCATCAAATTGCATCAGTCTCAGTCCTTCTTATTTATTTATTTTTAATTTCTTCTGTTTTTGTTTTTTTGAGTCAGGACGTTCAGGCAGAAATTGTTGCACCGGAGCAATGATTTAATGCACAGAAACGTACTATACCAGAACACACACACACTCAAACATTATTTTATTATTCCTGTGACTTACTCCAACCTGCCCGTTTCCCTTATAAACTTCTCTTCTTATGGAAAAGCTTCCAGCAGCACTTTTCACTGTGACTGCTTGCAATCAACATCTCCAGAGTGAAAGACCTGCTTCCTGACTCCATTTGTACGTGCACACATATTTTTCCTGTATTTTATTTTAAATGTTCTTGATGTTACAATATGACACAAATCTCACTCTCAACTTGTTCCTAATCACTCAAAAACCACTTACTGACAAGAAACCCATCAGTCAGGAGAGCCTGTACAATAAAAGTCTTGGAACCTGGCAAGCTTATATTCATCAAACCACAGAAATGTCACAGCATACAAGAATGATGGCTTTTAATTTAGAAAATGAGTGTGTAACATTAAGTTGATGACATAAAGCTCAGGCTTGAACATCCAATTAGTCATTGACTATGAAGTAATGCATTTAGAGCTACTGTACTTCCTGTCTGAAAAACATGTCATAATTTCCTGATAAGCCCTGAAAGCTTTCACAGCGCAGCCGGGAATGGAAACTGCCCCATTAGAGAGGCCATCAAAACAATGTTCATGTGAACACAAATTACAAAGACTCAAACTTGCGGGGCACAAGTGGTTTGAATTTGATAAAAAATGGCTCTGCCTTTATCTAATTGCCCAGTATTGCTGTCATTTCATTTTCACTATGTGGTTGAACTCTTTGAACATTTATTTAGTTTTTATGTAAATCTGTGGAATGAATTAAGCTTATGATGAACAGATTTTTCCGTATATTTCAAAACATGATTATGATTTGAGGTTAGGCCTTTTGTTAGAAAAGCAGCTATAAAGTAAAATTATCTGGTCAATTTTTGCAAAGTTGTGTTGCAAAACAACTGATTTGAATGACACCGCCATACAATTCACTCTTTTACGGTCACTGTAATTATCTTTACAATGTAATTCAATGAGCCTTTTTATCCATTTCAGCATGTTTTTGGTGTGCTTTAATATAAGTGGCTATTTTATTGATTCATATTGTAGACATTAAAGATACAATGTATAGCGACATTTTTTTCAGCCACATGGAACATTTGTATGTTGTTAAAAATATAAAGTTATAAAACCACAATCTTATCACTGCTTGACAACTCAAATATAAGAAAAAAAGAATGCCTATGTAATTAGATTTTTTTCCACATTTGTTATTTGTTATATGCTTATGCAATATGAAATACAGATCCCCCCCAAAAAAAATTTGATGAACTAACAAATAAATCAGTTTAATATTTAATAAAAAACGCAATGTTTAAGTTTGTATGATCATAACCTAATAAGACATATGCAAACAAAAAATCAAATATGAAAAGGAAACAATATTTCATTTTGCATAAGCATTAACGAATACAAAAATAAGACAACAATTATTCATATGAAATAATCAACTTTTTCCACATTTAATACTTATGTAAAATGAAATATTGATTTCCCCCCCCTTTTTCTGTACTAAATTTAAAATGTAATTTAAAGTTAAAATATTTAAAGTTTTACGCCAATTAGCAATTAGCGACTAGAAATCATCATGACAATGGTAATTTAACACAGATGGTACCGCAAACATGTGCTCATCTTGTTTTTCTGCCGTCCAACCTCAGAGCAATCACACTGATGACATCAGTTCCTCATATCTCTCCTCAGATTGGCTGCACCTCACACCCTGTAACACGACAGTAATGCTAAATATGTTTTAAAGACCTGTCTGCTGTGATGGATTGCCAGACCTCCCTTTAATTCACAATAACCTGGGATCTGCCAGATCAGGCAAAGGCCGTGGTAGTTTTACATTGTCTGTGTACAGCTGAGGGAATGTGAGATGGTTGTCCCCCTCTGACCTCACAGTGTAGTTACTGTTTTACAGAGATAAGAACTAAAGCTTTGAGGAGACCAGATCCCTTTTTATGCATCCAGTAAAGACACACAGCGGCATCATTGTGCAGGTGGTTCAGGCCCACTCACTCACTCACACACACACATACACAAACACAGAAAGTGCTCCACCTTTTGTCGATTGTCTGGACTGCTGAAAAACTGCCGTCCCTATGGAGTTCACACGGATATGTTGGGCAGACTTACAGAATAGATAAAAATACATGCAATACTGTCTCCTCTGACCTTTCCTAAAACCGGCCCTGTTTTTTCTTCTGCGCAGAATAAATGTTTAGATTCTACTGCACTCACCTTCTCATTGAAATTGAAACGAACAGCCTTCAGTAAACAGGTCGGTATTTAAATAGGGAACAACCTCTGGCTTCGATTGAAAAAAAATGAGGAATGTTATTTGTTTGCCCAGAAACCAATGCAGATCATCATGGAGCCAAGACTTATGACAGACTCAAATGGAGGTGGATGGTTTTAAATAAATCAACCTCATGTTTTGCTAGAAGGATCCAAAAGTAGATGCAGAAAATTGCAGGAAAAACTTTGTTAACTCTGGTAATACGTGTCTATGTTTATTTGAACACACAAGCTCTGTTCCAAAGACAACTTTCATAATATCAATGCATTTATCGGTACACTATCATTAAGTGTATTGGCTTATATGTATGTGTAAATAATTCTAAACAATATATAAAATGGACATGAGAAACCTTTGATAGATTCTATTGATAATAAACTAAGGTTCGAAAAACTGTGATATTATTAAAGGAAAAACATGAAGGAAAAACGGAAAACTAAACAGGATGATGAAAGCATGAAGCTGTTTGGATATTTTGATTAGTGCACTAAATATTTCCCTCTTTCGGTGCTGTGGGTGGTGGTCTGTTTCTTCTACATTATTTATGGCTGGGATGGAGCTCTTGTAGGGTAATTAATAACGACTTAATTCATCCCATTCCAAGAGTTCTGGAGCCTGCGGGAGGAAAACGGGGAGGCTTGACCTGATCCTCCAGGATGATTTAAATCCCAACTGCCCCTCTCCCTCCTGTGTCCTGAATCGCCAGACTCATAAGATCCATACAACCATAGAATAAATTAATTTGCTCAGAGAATGCATATCCAGACTCACTTATTATTTTGTCGAATGAAAAATACAATTAAAAGGAATCAGAGGATAACATATACTGATGTTTTTCTGTGCAGACGGAAAGCATCATCATTTTTTTGGTCTGTAAGAGAAGGAAATTACTTTCTCCTTCATCCCTAACAGGTCTGGATTGTCTCAGCGTCTCTGCGAGGTCAGAATCTAAAGAGCATGTGGCCTCCTCTCTTTCCTGTAGCTGACTCTGCAAAGGCAATGTCAGGTGTTAGCTGATACCTCTTTTCTGCAGAGGAAAATAGGGATGTAAAAATTTGGCGGGAAAGTAAAAAGAGGGCATTTTAACAAGCCATATTAAAAGCAGGGTTGCATTAGTGTGGAAAATGTTCAGTTCTGAGCAAGGGTCAAAGGTCAACCTTTAAGCGACGACAAAAAGTGCTGCATCTAAATCACTTTTTGTGTTTTTAAAGGAGTGTGTCGGGGTGGCTCGGGTAACAAACAGCCCCAATAACATCACAGCTTGTATATATAACTCTCAGGAGAGAAGACAGAGTGACTGTGTAAAAGAGGCTAGGAATGAAAGAGAGAGAGAGGAAGAGAAAGGAGGGGGATTGACTTTTGGGACTTGCCTGTCTAATATGTTTTCTGTGTTGGGGCCTCTCGGCTCGCAAGCGAAATACTCATGGGAGAGATAGAGACGGCCTGAACGCCACTCATACAAGCCACCTGAAAGACACATCCCAGCACAGTATGGCCATTTCCTCTGGAAGAAAAACCCAGAAACCCTTGCAAACCAGTCAGTGCCTTCACATACCTCCGCACAACAGTCTTTCCAGAGATGTGCTTTGAAGTCGGACATCATCATCAGCTTTACCAACAAAACAAGTGTCCTCCAGTACATAGCAGAGATCTGAATTTTATTTTATTTAATTAAAAATTTTTTTTTTTTTTTTTAAATACAATAATACTGAAAAGTTTTGGGTTAAATGAATACTTTTATTTAACAAGAATGCATTTAATTGATCAGTGGTAGTAAAGACTTTTACAGCGTTGCAATTTCATTTGAACTTTCTAATAATCAAAGAATCCTTAAAAAAATTTTATCACAGTTTCCACAAAAATATTAAGCACCACAATTGTTTTTACCATTGATGACAATAAGAAATTAATCTTGTGTCCAAAATCAGCATATTAGAAGGATTTCTGAAGGATCATGTGACACTGAAGACTGAAATAATGGCTGCTCAAAAATTCAGCTTTGTCATCACAGGATTAAATGGCATTTTTAAATATTCAAATAGAAAACAATTATACAGACTATTTCAAATGTACCTGTAAAAGAAACATTTATATGCATTAAAGGGGTCATATGATGCGATTTCAATTTTTCCTTTCTCTTTGAAGTGTTACAAGTTCTTGGTGCATAAAGAAGATCTGTAAAGTTGCAAAGACTAAAGTCTCAAATCCAAAGAGATATTCTTTATAAAATTTAAGAGTCAACCACGCCTACCTAAAACGGCTCGTTCTAACACGCCCCCACATGTCTACGTCACGATGTGGGAAGATTTGCATAACGCCACCCAAATGTTCACGCAAAGAAAGAAGGAGTAACTTTATTCTCGCTGTAGTATTGTTGTCGCCGCCGCCATGTCCTGAAGACGCTGTGTGTTTTGTTGTGAAAGCGAAACTACTTTGTTTGGCCTTCCAAAAGAGGACGATATCCACTTCGTCATGCCTAGAGCTGATCCGTGCTGGTCACTGAGGCAATACATCAACTTTGCGCTGTGGATCGTCGGATTGGCTTTCACCGTGGACGAAGCGGAGTCCAACCCGG
>NW_015639527.1:189183-206632 GCF_001515625.1 Sinocyclocheilus rhinocerous | reverse complement strand
CCGTGGACGAAGCGGAGTCCAGCCCGGGGTCGTCCCAAGTGGTTGCTGCAAGCCCGCCGGACGCTCCTTCGTCGAATCCGCCGGCCGCGCCGTTCTCAAGCCCGCCCGCCTGGAGTCGCTCACTCAAGCCGGCCTCCGCTCACTCTAGCCCGCTCAATTCTTTATCATTAAAAACTATAATAATGATAAAGAATTTCTAAAACAATAAAACATTTTACTAAAACAACATTCATCTAGATACTTTGATTAATTAATTCTAATTATTTTTTATTCAAACATTTGACATTTTTATTTCATAATTGCCATTGCAACCTCACAGCAGGATAAAATCTTGTATGTTAGCTCCCAGCCGCAGCATCTGTCATTTGTGTTAACTTTGAACTAACAGCCTACAGAAAAACCAGATATCAGTTTAGATTCAAAAACATGAAAATTGAGACAAATTAGGTTACTTGTAGAGACTTTGGAGAGACAGAACATGAGCACAGCTATGAAAGAAACAGGTTTCCTGGATGATCATTGCCATGAACGTAACTATGTATTACTTCCTCCATCATACTCCAATACGTAAAATAGTCCAATTTTACAAACTGCAAACTAGAGATTAAAAACATAACAGCGATATTACAGCTGAAAGGATCTGGTTATAGCGTGTTGTGCTGTAGCAGTTGAAATTGCTTGGCCGAGTCAGAACCTTGAGTTTGGTGGATCGGTTTACTGGCGTGTCCCTGACGCATGGTAAAATGTGAGATTCATGAACGAAGGCATGTTGAAGAAGTGTCTGGCAACAGTTTGGGATCAAAGAGTTATTACTTTCCCTCAGTTTAATTGTCACGAGGGACTCAAAGAATTCCGGTAACGCCAGCTATGATTTAAACCAGCGACCGAGCATCTCCCTCTCTCCTCTGAAGCAATCGGAAGAGTTTTACCTATGCCTTGTTGTCTGTCGTCTTGCGGTTTTCTCGTGTCATGCGAAAAGAAGAATTCGATGGTGCTGGAAACATTTTGGCTGGTATTATTTTCCCATGATACCATGCTGAGATTGTTTCCACTTGAGGACAATTGTGTTTATCCTCCGAGGAAGTTTATTCTGGGTAATGACAAGCATTTCTCATCTCATAAGCCTGTGTCTGACAGGAACCAATAGCGAATCTTCACTGTGCTCCAGAGGCCTCTTCTGAATTTTGCAGTTTTGAGGTGAGAATGAAATCTCGGGGTTCAAAGACTGTACAGTTTGCTCCGAGGAAACATTAAAAATCCCACACTCGTGCATTCCGCCATCACTCTTTTTCCTCAGCTTGCCGTGTGTGTCCGGGAGCAGCCAGGCCTCTCTGATAAGCGTGTGCTACAGGCTCCAGCGCTGACCAGGTAAACATGACCTTGAGGTATAAGGACCCATGTGGTTACAGGTCACTAACTGTAGGCTGTGGGGTCATAATGTGTCAGCATGCGTTTCCAAGCACTCGTTGACTCCTTACCTGACCATGTAAACACCTCTGGACACACAGTGGAGTTTATGAGCGGGGCGCACACACGGGGCTTTGGCTGGGATTTTGTATGCCGAACTATTCAAGCAAACGCCCTTGGCACATAAAAATACAAGGCTATTTGTGTTTACCAGCAGTACAAGGGAAGTGAGGTTTGGATCGCAGCACAACAGTGGTTCTAAGGGATCGCTTTTCCCTAACCTCATTTCAGCTTGTGAAGTCAGTGTTCCAGTAAAACCCAGAACGTGTTGTCTACAACGCTCTGCTCAAGGGGTTTGCAAACAGACTTCTTTCAGGGTGACAGAGTGCAAAGGTAGCAACCAAACGTAGGTGTTACGATACACAGAATACAGAAATGACTTTCTGAGGGAACAAAATCAAAGGTGTTAAATGGTGACAGAATGTTCAATTTTGGGTGACAGAATTTTTCTTTTTTGGGTGAACTATCCTTTTAAACATCACAACAGAGTTGTGGCGTCCATGTGGATGATGCAAGTTTGAATAGGCTATGACTTGCAACATTTTCCAGTCTCGTTCCCCCTCCTCTCCTCATTTTATATCCTCTCTCTCTACTCTACAAATTTAATTTCTCTCTAAAATTAGAAAAAGATATTGCAGGAAATTTCATGGAGTTCTCAGTTATGTTGTCTTAATTGTTTCTTCAAGTTACTATGCAAACATTGCAAGAATTTGATGACTGAAAACCCAGACTTTTTATTACAGACTGTGGTACCTAATCAAATCTGAGCACAGTTTGAGATACCTTTGAGATCTCTTCGGAAGTTCTAGAGACACATGTGAAATTAATATTTATGCTATTTATGTGAAATAGTCTTTTTTTTAATAATAGTTTAATAGTCTATTTATAAGAAGAAAAAATAGAGAAGCAAGAGATTTAAAGGGATAGTTGCCTAAAAACAATATCTGTCATTTGTTTACCAAGTATACATGGTTTACTCACCCTCATGTCATATCAATGACATTTTGAAGAAATGTGGATTTCAAGCTTCAAAAAGAACCAGAAAAGTGTCATAAAATGGTCAATATGTTGATTCATTAATGACAGAACAAGTTTTGGGTGAATTGTTCCTTTAAAAAGGTGCATTTTGCATTTTGGTTGGAGAAACAACCAAAAATGTTAAAGAGCTTATTTGTAATGGCAAAATGCTGAAAAGAGAATGAAACAGCACCTCTGTTCTAGAACAAAATAAGACAAACAACAAAACCAAAACTGAGCAAACAAACAAAAACAAAACCACAAATCGGACCATAAAAGTTTCATTAAAATGTTCAATATGCCAAGTCACTGAAGACAGAATCTTTTTGGGTGAATTATTCTTTAAAAAAAAGGTGCATTTATAGTAGTCAACATTTGAAGTGGATCAAAAAAGTTCATCAAAGTTGTCCTAAGACAAGAACGGGT
Organism: Sinocyclocheilus rhinocerous; assembly: GCF_001515625.1. Classification (NCBI taxonomy): domain Eukaryota; kingdom Metazoa; phylum Chordata; class Actinopteri; order Cypriniformes; family Cyprinidae; genus Sinocyclocheilus; species Sinocyclocheilus rhinocerous. The sequence goes on along the minus strand of NW_015639527.1, from coordinate 203,722 downwards.
ATTGTTTTGGTTTTAGGACAACTTTGATGAAAAGTTTTGATCCACTTTAAATGTTGACTACTGTAGTTTAAAATTTATGGTCACGTTTTATTTTAAGGTAAAAAATTATCGCTATTACCAAACCATTAACTACGACTTTTGCCTCAATAAACTCCTAATTTGCTCCCATCACATTACCCTCCACTGGATGTAGAATGAGCAGCAATAAACAACATTTTGGTATTTTATAATACTTCTGTGGATATTTTGGTGAAAGTAACTCAAAAGTAACTCAAAAGTAGTGTAACGCATTACAATTCAGAGCCAGTAATATTGTAACGTAACTAATTACTTTCAAAAGACAGTAACTAGTAATATTTAATGTATTACATATTGGAAGTAACTTGCCTAACACTGTTAGTAAGGTAGTTGTTAAGTTTAGGTATTGGGATTAGGAATGTAGAATATGGTCATGCAGAATATGTGCTTTATAATGACTAATAAACAGACAATATGTTAATAATAGGCATGCTAATAAGCAAGTTAATAGTGAGAATTTATCTCTATGCTAAAGTGTTACCAAATGTATTGTAATTTGAGACAACTGAGATATTAAAGAGATCTTAGATATAAAGGCAAAAAAGCTGAAAAAACCACACACAATAAAAAAATAAAATAATCCCAAATTGGACCATAAAAGTATCATAAAAATGGTCAGTATGTTCACTTTCATTTAAAAATGAAAGAATAGTAAATTGAAACTCATTTGAGCCAATTGAGATATTACAGAGCTTTTAGATGCAATGGCAAAAATGCTGAAAGTGGAAAAAAACAGCACCACTGTTTCAAAAAAAAACAAAAAAAAAACAGCAAAACAAAACGAAATAAAAATGACAAAAAACACAAATCTCATTGCTATCAACTCAGCCGAGGCCTCTAGTTGACTCCATTGTTGTAATCTAGCATGTCATTTCTAGATGGGCCTGTCAGTGTGCTTCCTTCCTAAAGCGCTGATGGATAATGCCCTTGATGGATAATCAGCTCCTCTGCGCAATGCCTGCTCTCACTCACGCTTACGATCACACATGTATGACATGATCAGAGGGCTCTGCAGAGGTCACTTAGAGCTGAAACAGGGTGGCGGGCTCCATGTTTTGGGACAGCTTGGAACATTTATAAAAGAACTACACCAATGACTACAGGAGAGGAAATACCAGGGAGGTAGAAACAGCCTCACCAGACAAATACTTCACAACCGTCACATGGGATCATTAATTCACTGATTCTGGAGCAGATGACAGTGTTTTTATTTATAGAGGATGAGATGAGGGTAGAGAGACTCACTCAACAGCTGCTCTCCACCTGGGACAAACGCTAAAATCTATCTTAGGCCACATGGTCACCTTCAAAAGAAGTGCAAGAGTGTAATGAGAGAAAAACAGAGAGAGAATCCATGAGCATTCAGTGGGGCATGCCGGGCATGCTCTCTCACACTCGTCACATTTATTGTGAAAGCAGACAGGCATCTCCAAAGCTTTGAACATTACAGACATGCAAACCCCTGTATTAAAGCCTGCTCCAGTTGAATTAATCATACAGCACTAGAAATTTCCCAGAGTTCGCGCTCGACACACACACATTCACATCATAGCCTCCGCTCTCACGCAACGTGTGGATGGCTATTACTACACGGGAGGGCTAAGACACACAGTCTTCCTCTCATTTTCCTCTCATTTTATGTAATGTTTTTGTATTTGTTCTGCATAAAAAAATTTTTTTTTTAAATTCAGACTGGCATCCCCCTTCAAAACATTTCATTTCACTCAACATGTAAAGATGAACAGTGAACAGATATGTGCTTCTATAAATAATAATAACAGCTGCAAAGAGTAATGAATTTTGGTGACTATAGTTTTGATTCATTCCATTCCATTCTGTTTTTTTTTTTGTTTTTTTCTGACATGTTGGTGTTATATCTTTCACTTGGATGTTATAAGTTGCACTGAGTAAATACAGCAGGATAAAACAAAAACGGTGTCCGGCTTCATTTCAGGTTGCAAAGCAACAAAATGTGATTATTTTAAAGGGGGAGTGATTCATTTATCTTGAGGTGGCACTATTTCATTTATTAGCATTTAAAACCTTACAGAAATCACCTCTCTAAAATGAAAGACACCCGTTTCAAAGAACTACTGTACATCTCACATACTCACAAAAAGCCATATAAACTGTCAAAATGCACAAAACTGGAGGCTGAGATGAAGGATGTAGGTGAAGATAATGACAACATCTGTTCCTAAACGGAATTAAATAAATTTTAAAAATGCAATCCCCCATACCTCTCCATCAGCAACATTATTAGTGCAGAACAGATTAAGAAACAGCCCTTCTGCTCCAGCCATCTGAGAGTATTCAGTCTAAGCGAGGCGATTAAATCAAAATGAGCAACAGGTCCCATATCGACGGCCTTAGCAACACAACAATTCATCTCCTCTCCGTCATAAACCTGTATTCAGACAGAGGGAGCAAGCGAGGCCCCCGATCTCTCGAAACGTTCCCATGACGACATCAGGTCTTCATCAGAACAGAAGAGACACTTTGTCATAAACCTGTTGATTTGTAAGAGAATAATGTTTCTTCTGCTCTGCCGCTGTTAGATTACAACGCTGTGGAGGAAACTATACGTAACATAAGATACTCCAGGTGAACAGTAACTTGAAACTGAAACCATGAAGCTGAAACATGAAAAATAACACCTCCATGATTGTGGGTTCGTAGGGGTTTTAGAAAAAGTAACTTAAAAGGAGCTAAACCACAAAAGCCAAAACCAGTGAGACTTTTTAATGTTTTAAAACAAAAGAAGTCTCATTAAGGCTGCATTTATTTGATCAAAAGTACAGTAAAAATAGTAACATTGTGAAATATTTGGTAATGTGTTTTGTAATGTAATTTATTCTTGTGGTGGAAAAGCTGAATTTTCAGCAGCCATTACTCCAGTCTTCAGTCTCACATGATCCTTCAGAAATCATTCTGATGTGCTGATTTGATGCTCAAGAAATATTCCTTATTATTAGCAATGCTGAAAACGGTTGCGTTTCTTGGTATATTTTTGTAGAAACCTTGATGCATTTTTTCAGGATTCTTTGATAAATAGAAAGTTCAAAATAATTTATTTATAAGCATTCATTTGAAGTCTTTTGCAACATTACAAATGTCTTTATTTCAAAAGTAATAAAACAGAAGTACTAATTGACTCCAAACTTCTGAATGGTGGTGTATTTAAAAAGTAAAATAAAAATGATTACAATGTTATGATTACAATGAAGTAATCATAATAATAATAATAATGTATTTGGACACAATTAAAGTGTGCAGCTGCATAACTAAAGCTAACAGAAATGTAAATATATTCTAAATATAAAAATATTTAGCTTTTTAAAGGAATGATATTCATTTTTTTTTTTGTGGCCACTTTTTGGAGTGTCATGAATACCTGACTGAAATCTGAAGCACATTAAGTTGATTTGCACACTGAATAATATTTGCAACACACTGGGTCAGTGAAGTTTGTGTGCGGTACACATTAAAAAGCGAGTTATTTAAAGTTTTGGAGCTTAGTTATGGCATAAACAAGGTTGTGTGTGGCCACATGCGTATGCATGAGTGTTTTTAATTCCTTTTTGCTGGCATCCTCTGCCACTGCTCACAGCATTCATTTCCTAAGCGTTCACCTTGTTGACAAGCCTCCACTCAAACTCTAATACAGCTGGCCTACTCTCTCTCTCTCTCTCTCTCTCTGCCGTTTTTGACACTTCTGAGCTGTCATTACCACACACTCAAAAACCGGCTTCCTTTCACCCTCGGGACGAGTGCTCCTGTGCAGAGGACATCCGTCTTCTCCATTTACCTGCCCCCCTCACTCTAACACAAAACATACTTATATATACATACAAGCACAAGCACACACACACACACATGCTAGAACTGATGTCCGTTTTCACTTACAATAGTTCCTGCAGGTGAATCATCATCTTTGTGTAGCCTCATATCGTGACAGAGTGTGTTATGGGGAGGAAGACGCTATTATCACCTTCCTACAATGACATAAATCTAAAAATATCACGATGTACGTCAAACATGCTTAATTTCAGAATATTAAATATTTTTAAACAAATACATTTAATATAAATGAATAATTCAGCAATTTATGTAATTAAAAGTAATATATTTTACATTCATTAAGAAATTTCATTTTTCATAATTAATAAAATATGTTTTAAATTACATGTTATATTAACATGTTATATACTATTATACTTACATGTAATAGATTATTTATAATCAATAAAACAAGTACTATTAATCAATATAATACACAGTATTATTTATTTCATTATTAATTAGCATTTATTAATGATAAATTATTTAAATATAAAGTATTATAATATTCTATTTATTATATATAGTATTATTTATTTGATAAATTATGATTATAATATTATATATTTAATATATTGTGTTATATGTGCTATTAATATATATTAAATATATATTATATTATTATATATTTATTATATTATTAATTATATGTTTAATCTATCATGTTATAATAGTATATATTGGCATACAGACATATACAGATTATTCACAATTAATAAAACAATTACTATTAATTAAGTGTAATTTTTTAATTATGAATTATATTGTATATATACATTATTATATTATAATATTATATATTTTACACAAACACACATATACTGTATATATTAATAATTATGAATTTAAATGCAAAGTATTATATTATAATATTATATTATATATACTATTAATTATTTTATTAATTATTAATAACATTATATCTATCTATCTATCTATCTATCTATCTAGCTAGTAATTATGTTATAATAGCATATATTGCACATATACATACATACACAAACATAATATGAATCATTTAAATATAAACTATTATACTATTATACATATAATTATTCACAATTAATAAAATTATTACTATTAATTAATTAATAAATATAATATACTGTTATTTTATTAATTATTAATGTTGTTGTATATATTCGTTATTATATTATAATATAACATTCTACACACACTCATTTATAATATATATTACTCATTATGAACAATTTAAATATAATGTAGCATATGTTTGTTTTTTTTAGGCACAACACTGCTAGGACATAGTTTTGTTGTCACAGATTTACGGGCTCCACTGCTTTTATTCATGCCTGATGTCATGACAATATCTCAAGGTATTGTGGGGTCAATGTGATTTCTGCTCATATAGTGAGATTTACCTCTCAGGTTTAAACTGAAACACATGTCATTTTCTTCCCACTGAACGACGGCCCAAAATCACACGGGATCATTTTCACATCCGCTCACAGACAGCGACGGCACCTCTTCACCACTTCAGCCTGATAAGGCTTACAGCTCTAACTCAGAACACCCTGACAGGTACAGTTAAACAGATATGACGGCATCGGTTTCACACAGGCTGCTTTTTCGATAGCTCACCCTGCAAACATAAAATCATATTATCCAGCATGTCATTGAGGTTGAGAATGACTCCGAGGGCTAAGCTAGTCTAAGGTTTCTCTTTGATAGTACGCTTCAAGTGCTCATTGGGTGTTACACATGCCAAACAAAAGGACAGAGATCACAGCAAGGATGTACACGGAATTCCCACCTTTCCCGAAATAGCGTTCGCTCTGATTCAGCTGAGTATCAGATGTTATTTTTAGGTCATTCTAGGGGAGTTTTGATTGTTGTAAGGCCGTTTCTGCTTTCTTTGGCTGCAGGGTAGCAGCGTCTAAAATGAACGCCCCCCTGAGATGGATCAGCTTTTGGTACTCAACAACTCATCTACATATAAACAGTCACAAAAGAAGCAGCGAAGGGACATTTTTGGGGTCATATATCAGACTTTCCACACAAACTGAATGGAAACAGTGTGTAGAAATTCCAGGCTAAGCATGATAATCTCCGGACAGGATACGGAGCTCCTTTAGAAGCGTGAAACCGCCCACACTTAGCTGCAAAATTACATGCTATTACGAAAAGCTGTGCCCTACAGCGGTCCATACGCTTTACTCGATGACCTTTGGGGTCAGAGATGCAGCGATAAGGGAGACAGACGGATGTTGTGGCTAGACGGAACTAAACGAGTTTGAAGTTCGTCCGAAATCACCCTGAACCAAGCCACAAAGTCCACTATATCCGTCTTCAAAACAGCCATGCTAATGTACAGGACTACAGAAACGCTCACATGTGATTCCAATAAGATTGTATCCGAGATGGGATGAGGAGAGTCAAAGTTCAAGCCTCTAAAACTAACAAAACATCAGAGGATATGTGAATAAATCAGGCCAAGGGCGATGCTCAGGTGATAAAAGGTGAATCAAAACTCTCAACCTGGCTCCTCTTACCGACATATCAGACTTTAATCCCATTCGTCTCTTTTAGCCCGATCCCGACTCGCCTCTGATCTCATCCCAGTAGTTTCCACAGGAATCCGCACACCTCCCGGAGCCAGCATCCCAGAATCACATCCCACATCCATCTCTTTGCGGCAGACAGTGAATCTCTTCCAACGAAACAAAACACAGTTACATCTCAGTTCAGCAGAATGTTCAAACGTATATTACACAAAGAGTCAATCAAAATATCGCCTTAATGAAAGCAGCACAAAGTACTGATGTAATCTGTATTAGAAAATGGCAGGCCCAATCTTTTATTTTATGTCCCATGTGTTATTTAATATTGCTGTTTTATGGCTTGGGTTTGTTTTGAAAGGGAAAGCCTTTATCTTCCAACGATGCAAAAAATCGAGATATTCTGCATAGGGTTTAGCTGCTAGAGTTATCGTACATTGATTAAAAAACATCTGATGACAAAGGGCAGAACATAGATATAAATATTAAAGGACATCAAAAAGAGGACGAAATGTTTGGTGATGCATAAATCATTGGGGTATATGAACTGAAAGCCTCTGTAATTAATTCATTCCAGGCTGCAAATAAAAAGCCAGTAAACATGCAGATCATAATGAATGCCTCCTACAAAAGTCCATCGGATTGCATTACATTAGATTTATCTGATTTTATGAGTAGTTATGATGCTCTGCAGGAACTTTCGCTCATGACAGAAAATATATTCACTAATAATGTGTAATACTACACATCCACATGGCCAGATGGAGTCAAGGTCTCTTGATGGCAGTTCACTCGTATTTTGGGGATGCCTTCTGCAGCTAGTCACACATATACAACTGTACTTGAACGGCAAAACACAGAGATCTCCAAACTATTTGTCAAGATTATACTTCAATAATATGATCAGGAGTAAAATCTGGAAAATGACAAAAGATTAAAGTTTTGGAGCTTAGTTATGGCATAAACAGGGTTGTGTGTGGCCACATGCGTATGCATGAGTGTTTTTAATTCCTTTTTGCTGGCATCCTCTGCCACTGCTCACAGCATTCATTTCCTAAGCGTTCACCTTGTTGACAAGCCTCCACTCAAACTCTAATACAGCTGGCCTACTCTCTCTCTCTCTCTCTCTCTCTGCCGTTTTTGACACTTCTGAGCTGTCATTACCACACACTCAAAAACCGGCTTCCTTTCACCCTCGGGACGAGTGCTCCTGTGCAGAGGACATCCGTCTTCTCCATTTACCTGCCCCCCTCACTCTAACACAAAACATACTTATATATACATACAAGCACAAGCACACACACACACACATGCTAGAACTGATGTCCGTTTTCACTTACAATAGTTCCTGCAGGTGAATCATCATCTTTGTGTAGCCTCATATCGTGACAGAGTGTGTTATGGGGAGGAAGACGCTATTATCACCTTCCTACAATGACATAAATCTAAAAATATCACGATGTACGTCAAACATGCTTAATTTCAGAATATTAAATATTTTTAAACAAATACATTTAATATAAATGAATAATTCAGCAATTTATGTAATTAAAAGTAATATATTTTACATTCATTAAGAAATTTCATTTTTCATAATTAATAAAATATGTTTTAAATTACATGTTATATTAACATGTTATATACTATTATACTTACATGTAATAGATTATTTATAATCAATAAAACAAGTACTATTAATCAATATAATACACAGTATTATTTATTTCATTATTAATTAGCATTTATTAATGATAAATTATTTAAATATAAAGTATTATAATATTCTATTTATTATATATAGTATTATTTATTTGATAAATTATGATTATAATATTATATATTTAATATATTGTGTTATATGTGCTATTAATATATATTAAATATATATTATATTATTATATATTTATTATATTATTAATTATATGTTTAATCTATCATGTTATAATAGTATATATTGGCATACAGACATATACAGATTATTCACAATTAATAAAACAATTACTATTAATTAAGTGTAATTTTTTAATTATGAATTATATTGTATATATACATTATTATATTATAATATTATATATTTTACACAAACACACATATACTGTATATATTAATAATTATGAATTTAAATGCAAAGTATTATATTATAATATTATATTATATATACTATTAATTATTTTATTAATTATTAATAACATTATATCTATCTATATATCTATCTATCTATCTAGCTAGTAATTATGTTATAATAGCATATATTGCACATATACATACATACACAAACATAATATGAATCATTTAAATATAAACTATTATACTATTATACATATAATTATTCACAATTAATAAAATTATTACTATTAATTAATTAATAAATATAATATACTGTTATTTTATTAATTATTAATGTTGTTGTATATATTCGTTATTATATTATAATATAACATTCTACACACACTCATTTATAATATATATTACTCATTATGAACAATTTAAATATAATGTAGCATATGTTTGTTTTTTTTAGGCACAACACTGCTAGGACATAGTTTTGTTGTCACAGATTTACGGGCTCCACTGCTTTTATTCATGCCTGGTGTCATGACAATATCTCAAGGTATTGTGGGGTCAATGTGATTTCTGCTCATATAGTGAGATTTACCTCTCAGGTTTAAACTGAAACACATGTCATTTTCTTCCCACTGAACGACGGCCCAAAATCACACGGGATCATTTTCACATCCGCTCACAGACAGCGACGGCACCTCTTCACCACTTCAGCCTGATAAGGCTTACAGCTCTAACTCAGAACACCCTGACAGGTACAGTTAAACAGATATGACGGCATCGGTTTCACACAGGCTGCTTTTTCGATAGCTCACCCTGCAAACATAAAATCATATTATCCAGCATGTCATTGAGGTTGAGAATGACTCCGAGGGCTAAGCTAGTCTAAGGTTTCTCTTTGATAGTACGCTTCAAGTGCTCATTGGGTGTTACACATGCCAAACAAAAGGACAGAGATCACAGCAAGGATGTACACGGAATTCCCACCTTTCCCAAAATAGCGTTCGCTCTGATTCAGCTGAGTATCAGATGTTATTTTTAGGTCATTCTAGGGGAGTTTTGATTGTTGTAAGGCCGTTTCTGCTTTCTTTGGCTGCAGGGTAGCAGCGTCTAAAATGAACGCCCCCCTGAGATGGATCAGCTTTTGGTACTCAACAACTCATCTACATATAAACAGTCACAAAAGAAGCAGCGAAGGGACATTTTTGGGGTCATATATCAGACTTTCCACACAAACTGAATGGAAACAGTGTGTAGAAATTCCAGGCTAAGCATGATAATCTCCGGACAGGATACGGAGCTCCTTTAGAAGCGTGAAACCGCCCACACTTAGCTGCAAAATTACATGCTATTACGAAAAGCTGTGCCCTACAGCGGTCCATACGCTTTACTCGATGACCTTTGGGGTCAGAGATGCAGCGATAAGGGAGACAGACGGATGTTGTGGCTAGACGGAACTAAACGAGTTTGAAGTTCGTCCGAAATCACCCTGAACCAAGCCACAAAGTCCACTATATCCGTCTTCAAAACAGCCATGCTAATGTACAGGACTACAGAAACGCTCACATGTGATTCCAATAAGATTGTATCCGAGATGGGATGAGGAGAGTCAAAGTTCAAGCCTCTAAAACTAACAAAACATCAGAGGATATGTGAATAAATCAGGCCAAGGGCGATGCTCAGGTGATAAAAGGTGAATCAAAACTCTCAACCTGGCTCCTCTTACCGACATATCAGACTTTAATCCCATTCGTCTCTTTTAGCCCGATCCCGACTCGCCTCTGATCTCATCCCAGTAGTTTCCACAGGAATCCGCACACCTCCCGGAGCCAGCATCCCAGAATCACATCCCACATCCATCTCTTTGCGGCAGACAGTGAATCTCTTCCAACGAAACAAAACACAGTTACATCTCAGTTCAGCAGAATGTTCAAACGTATATTACACAAAGAGTCAATCAAAATATCGCCTTAATGAAAGCAGCACAAAGTACTGATGTAATCTGTATTAGAAAATGGCAGGCCCAATCTTTTATTTTATGTCCCATGTGTTATTTAATATTGCTGTTTTATGGCTTGGGTTTGTTTTGAAAGGGAAAGTCTTTATCTTCCAACGATGCAAAAAATCGAGATATTCTGCATAGGGTTTAGCTGCTAGAGTTATCGTACATTGATTAAAAAACATCTGATGACAAAGGGCAGAACATAGATATAAATATTAAAGGACATCAAAAAGAGGACGAAATGTTTGGTGATGCATAAATCATTGGGGTATATGAACTGAAAGCCTCTGTAATTAATTCATTCCAGGCTGCAAATAAAAAGCCAGTAAACATGCAGATCATAATGAATGCCTCCTACAAAAGTCCATCGGATTGCATTACATTAGATTTATCTGATTTTATGAGTAGTTATGATGCTCTGCAGGAACTTTCGCTCATGACAGAAAATATATTCACTAATCATGTGTAATACTACACATCCACATGGCCAGATGGAGTCAAGGTCTCTTGATGGCAGTTCACTCGTATTTTGGGGATGCCTTCTGCAGCTAGTCACACATATACAACTGTACTTGAACGGCAAAACACAGAGATCTCCAAACTATTTGTCAAGATTATACTTCAATAATATGATCAGGAGTAAAATCTGGAAAATGACAAAAGACAATGTAAATTGTCCAAAAGGCCAAAGTTGGAATCTGATATATGTTTGAAGACCAAAAAAATAAAAATGCAATACAATAAAACTGCAAAAATGTATTAAATGAAATGAATAAAACGTTATGCTAGTACTGCGTGTTTTAATGAATAAATAAATAAAATACACTACTGGTCAAAAGTTTGGAGCCATTAAGATTTTTAAATAGTTTTTTTAAATGAGTCTCTTATGCTCATATTTTGTAATATAATGAAATATTATTACAATTTAAAAAAATTATTTTCTATTTTAGTATATTTTAAAATGTAATTTATTCCTGTGATGGCAAAGCTGAATTTGCTGTTGTTTAAAAAATGCTGCTTCATATTTTTTTGTGGAAATTGTGACATTTTTTTCAGGATTATTTGATGAAAATAATGTTCAAAAGAACAGCATTTATTTGAAATAGAAATCTTTTGCAACATTATAAATGCCTTTACCATCACTTTTGATCATTTTAATTATTTGATATTATTTTTGATATTATTATTATTTTAATCTTTCTTACCAGAGACATTTGAATGGTAGTTTATCACGGTTTCCACAAAAATACTAAGCAGCAAAACTGTTTTCAACATTGATAACAAAAGGAAATGTTTCTTGAGCACCAGGTCAGCATAATAGAATGATTTCTGAAGGATCATGTGACTGATGACTGAAGTAACGGCTGCTGAATATTCAGCTTTGCCATAAATCGCTAAAATGCTGTTTTAAAATATATTCAAAAAGAAAATGGTTATTTTATATTCTAATAATATTTCACAATATTACTGTTTTTATTTTCAATAAATAATCATATAAATGCAGCACTGGTGAGGATGAGAGACTATTTCAAATACATAAAAAATAATTATAATACTACTTATTATTTCAAACTTTTGACGTATTGTATATGTTGAAAAATGTTCACACATTGTAACATATCTGCAACAAAGAAGTCCGATATCTCTCAATATCCCCAAAGGAGATCAAGAAAGAAGGAAATTTATGCTTCTGAGTCAGGTTGGAATCCATCAGGTAGCTCATGGACAGCTACCACAAATGAAATATTACAACCTCTGCATTCAAGGCTCTCCAGAGCGAGGCTTTGAAGTGAGTTTGAGAAGCGTACAATATTAAAGACATCAGCCATGGGAGGGTTTGATTAAGTCCATCAATCACAATGTAGACGCCCAAGTGGCGGGTCGTGCTCCACAGAGTACACACAGTAAATAAAATACAATTCCCCCCTACCAGGATTTAAGAGCACATTTATCCAGCTTCTTCTAAAACGAGTCCTGACGCTGTGCAGAAAAAGGAACGGTTTGGATTTAGCACATGTTCTGTGCCAGCGGGGTTCCCGAATCTAGAGCGATGGCAACGTGGAGCGGATCTCTAAGGCCGCGCTGCGTCTTAACGCAGACCAGGCCATGGCCGAACGGGGCCCATCCATTTATTGCCCTATCTGTCTATTTAATTTCGTACGGCTCCTGGAAAACAGTACAAAAAGGCAGGTGTGGAGGCGAAGAAGGGAAGGAAAAGACAGACAGCATTCTGAATTCAGTTAGATGGAGGTGCCCATTGTTCAATCTAAAGTGGAAAGGTGGAAGCACTTTGCGGTGACCTAGTCACAACTCACAGTTTCTGATGGGGCTCAGTTCACTGAGAGACCACCTGGGATGTTGTAAATAATTATTCGACTCACACTCCACAGACAGATGTGCACTACTGATCGGGTGAATGTGTAACCTGACAGTCTCTTTAGAGATTGACCATGGTTTTTCCACCAGAGAGATGAACGCGGATCCCACTGCTGCCCCCATTGGCCTGTCCTATGAAAAAAAAACTCTTTACAGTTTTTCTTTACAATGTTTATACATTTAAAAATATTCTAATACATTTAAGTAATTATGCTATTACAACATGACATCATGTAATAGCATAAGTAACACAACTGCAGTCTAGTGAACTGTCTTTCACACACACACACACACACACACACACGTATATATACGCATTACAAGATCATTCTAATATGCTGATTTGATGCTCAAGAATTGTTATTATTATTATTATTGTTGTTGTTGAAAACAGTTTTTGCTGCTTCACATTTTTGTGGAATCCATAATATATTACCAAAGTTTGGGGTAAGTAAGATTTAAATAATTTCTAATTATATAAATGATAATTGTATATGATATTATTGTGTGTAATAATAATAATTATTAATAATTATTATAATTATAAACAAATAATTATATTTAACAACAAAAAGAAACATAAAATATTTATTTTTCATTATTTTCCTTTTTTCCCTTTTTTTGTTGCATTTTTTAAATCATTTTGAAGCATCTTATTATTCTTATATTCCTGTATTTAACTTATAAATAGTAAAACTATTGAAGCTTTGTTAAAACAAAACCAAAATACACAGCTGAACAGTCTAAAATAATATTATTATAGTATTGAATCATGTTTGTTTAGTTTAAGCATAAACAACAAAAAATTTTAAAAATTGCCAAAGGGGTGCAAATTTAAGATTTGTTCTCTGCAAATAGGTCTCAACACGAATAAATGTATCATGTTTTAGTAAGAATGATGTTTTACTGGGAAACAAGATATTTTACTGGAAAACCTGTGTGTGTGTGAGAAAGTCTAGAAGTGTCTAGAACTAGAGAAGCCAGAAACCAGAGACCAGGAGCTCTGATTGTGTAAACAACAGCAGGGATAAATCTACAAAGCATGAACGCCTTTCACAACCTTTACCTTTGACCCTTTAACCTCTATCTGTATGAAACACGAGCTATTTACAGTGTCTGCGATGCATTTCCTCTGCACACACACATCTATGACAGCTTAAGAAAATGTGAATAGACTAAAATGACTGATGGAAATCAAGCCCAGCGAATGACCTTCTGTACATACATGAACTACATACACTTTAGGTTGCACTGAAGGCTTTAATCATATTTCTGGCCCTTCCTCTGTGTTTGCTGTAGTTAATCAGACTGTTGTGCGTGAATCAACAAACACTTTGGTTTAACTACTCAAATTCTTTCTGACAGCCTTCAGGAATCTGTTTATGGAAAAGATGAGTGATAGATTATAATAATTTTATATAAACTATTATATTATGTAATATTAACCCTGTCATGCATGAATTATGGAAAACATTATCTACATTTTTTAAATTCTTTTTATTACTTTACTATGATATTGAAATCCATTTTCATTTTTACAAAATTCAGTTTTATTTAAAAATTATTTAACTGTCCACGTATGTGGACACCATACAACAAAGGCATAAAATGGGACATAAAGCCACAGCTGACAATATGGAATATTGTGTTTTTTTTAATGGCA
>NW_015639527.1:185515-188880 GCF_001515625.1 Sinocyclocheilus rhinocerous | reverse complement strand
TTCGGATGCGATTAATCGCGATTAATCGTTTGACAGCACTAATATACATATATATATATATATGAAAACAATAGCTCAGTTTCAATGTTTTTAATCCTAATGCTTCATGATTGTAATTATTTCCCTTAACTTTCATGCTTGAATTATGGAAAACATTATCTAGATTTTTTTTATGATTCTTTTTATTACTTTAATATGATGCTAAAATTGAAATCCATTTTCATTTTTACAAAATTCAGTTTTATTTAAAAATTATTTAACTGTCCACATATGTGGACACCATGCAACAAAGGTGTAAAATGGGACATAAAGCCACAGCTGACAATATGGAATATTGTGGGGTTTTTTTTAATGGCATGTTATGCTGTTTATATCAGCTCAGTTATTAAAAACAATAATATTACAATATAATAACAATTAAACATATTATAGGAACAATAACAGTAGTTACATATATGCCGAAACCTATTAGCAATATGGGCAAATCATGGAAAACATTCACTGCTGATTGTAACAACTTATAATATTTTCATCTTTATCTTACTTCATGTTGAATCATCTCAGTTATAGTATATCAACATCTAAAATGTAACATAACATAGTTTTAGTTAAAACTGATTTTATGTATGTGAAAGTTGCCATTTAATGGTGCAATATGTAATTTAAAATGGTTATTTATGTTGATATATTTGTTAAATGTCTGTTTTATTACAATATAAGACAATTCATAACATATTTGAAAAAATAGAATAGATATACTAGCAGGTTACAGAAATCAGACTTTACGCAATCTGACTCCACTGTTGCATGACGTCCACATACGTGAACAGTTGATTTTTGGAGAATAAAAACGACATTTTACTCTAAATTTTAGTTTATAAAATACTAACATATTCATCATACTTTACTGTACATACTAATTTTTTTTTTCCTCAATTGACCTCCTTGTATAAAAGTTTTTCACAGATATGCCTGGGGCATTTAGCACATGGCTATCGCTGTCAGCCATCATGGATTAATGATGTCATTAAGCAATGAATATTTGGAATGCAAGATAGTAGCCACTGTTACAATATTACTGTCAATCTACTGACACTGCCCTCAAGTGGTTTGGAGAAAATTACCATGATAAATGAACCCTAAATGGAGTTAAATTAACTGTCTCCATGAAAGGTTGATACATTAGGTATCATTTGCACCTTTTTACAAAGGTGTGTTTGAACTAAGAATCTGATGTTTCCCTCAGGTGTAGATCTGCTGAATATGCAAATGGTTCCATAACTTCATTCCTTATTTCTCTCCTCTTTACTGCTTAAGCTTTAACCCTTTCCTATACCAACTGTATGCGTGTGTGTGTGTGTGTGTATGTGTATGTTAGACTAGTTTAAGTGTTTATGTAGTATGTTAGACTAGTTTAAGTGTTTATGTAGTTAATAAAGTCTTACTTGTATCACACTTGACGTTGGTCATTGTTTGCTCATAACTGCAGATTTATGCTACAGGCTCTGTGTAGAGTTGTACAGTAAGAAAGTTATTTCCTTTAACCAGGAAATTAACGTTCTTCGAATTGACAGACAGTTGACCCTGAGAGGTCAAGTAAATATCTACAGCGGATCTAAATATTTATCATTAATTATAACTAGTTATGATTAATTATTCATATTTCCCCATGAATGAGCTGATTCGCTACAATAATGATAAGCAGGACAATGCTAACCAGCCAAACCTTGACCCATTGGTAACAAGATTAATAGAATCTAAACTAATCAACTCTTACAATGGTTGCAAACAAGAGTTTTCCTATTTTTTTCTTTCCAGGACCAAAGAGAAAGCAGGACTGAAAATATTTTCAGGCCCCTGGGATCCAAAAAGTGCAAACGAACCTTGATGGCATCAAGGTCATATAGCTCTTTACTCTTTTTAAACTGACACAGCAATGCACCACAGCTGCAAACATTCACAGACCAAAGACATGTTTGTTTCTATAATGTGTGCGAGAAAGAAGAGGACAGAAACCAGTGATGAAAAAAAAAATCATCAAGTATCTCACTAATGCAATGATGGATTTCATAAGAGCTTGAATAACTATTTGCTGAGCCGAGTCTGAGCAGGGACTTGGGCAGAGAAAAAAGGCCGTGCTTTGGGCTTTTCTTGCCAGGCCAGCCACAGTCCTGGATCCCTCAGCAGGGGTTCTGAAGAGAAGATCTGGCCTGGCATGCTCTTCATCTCCCCAGTGGAAAAATAACGCCATGTGGTCCTCAAAAGAATGCATTCACATCAACCACTCTGACCACATGGAAATTAGGCCATAAACACATAACGTCTATGACATAACACGGACCATTGCACAGAAGTCTGTGTGTCCTGATGCCAAGAACGCAAATGTGGTGAGAAGCAATTAACAAACCCTCTAGGTTGATCTTCCATATGTCTCTATATAAATCATATATTATGCGTCCCTCTGATGATGGAAATGAAGGCTCATATTTAATAATAGCTGGTTAATGCAACACATGGGAGAACGCAATCAAAAACAATGATAGCATGGAGAAATAATGCTCATCGACATCCAAACTGCTAGTGAGCCAACACAACGGGTGATTGTGATGACTCCATTGGGAGCAAAGAGTAATTTCAGCAGGTTACTGAAATCTGAAAATAAATGAATGTGGTGGTCTCTACCTCCCTCCGATGTGATCAGTAACGCATTCCTTCACAAGCCATGATTCTCGATAATCCAACTGGCAGCTCGCTCTCTTTGGTACCAGAGCATCAATGGTAACATTCTCGCAAAAAAAAAAAAAGGCCTTTGATGCCTGATAGTTAGAAACTTGAGTAAAAGTCAACATAAAATAAATAATATTAATTCAATATTATTAATAATAAAAATTAATAATAATACAAATATTTACAAACATAATTAATAATATTACAAATGTTTAAGAAAATGTTATAAAATGGATGCAAGATGTAATTTATTCAAAAAAGTTGTATAATAAACGGAAACAAAAGTAACATAGTAAAATGTTTTAACTTACATACATCTAAGCTCAGCTACTTAAAAAAAACAAATAAAAGGTTTTAAGAAAATGCCTGATCAAAACATTTTAATTAATTAAAATGTTATATTTTGAAATTAATTAAATTATATTTTTATAATAAATTAAGAAATGTTAATCTTATGGGCAGCTAAGCTCAGCTAATCAAAATAATCTTTAAAAAATAATTACATTATTTAATTAATTAAAAAGAATGTTTTTGAGCAAAACAATTTATTCAATAACATTTTTAATAATAAAATAAAAAATATATTTTAATATTATAACATTGTTTTAGCTCATGGACAACTAAGCACATCTAATTAA
>NW_015639527.1:176225-185376 GCF_001515625.1 Sinocyclocheilus rhinocerous | reverse complement strand
ACACCTGAGCAAGCTAATCAATGTCTTCAGGATCATTAGAAAATCACAGGTAGGTCAGTTTGATCAGGGTTGGAGCTAAACTCTGCAGCGCATTGGCCCTCCAGGGCAAGATTTGAGGAACCCTGCTATACACTATGTACTCAACCATCTAGTTTATTACTTTTATAAGGTTATTTTGTCTATTGTCTTTAAATCGTCTTTATTTTGTCTTAAGGTTATTGGGACTTTAAAAATTATCTTTAGATTAGTACTTGCCCTAGTAATTATTATATATATATATATATATATATTATATAAAGTTTTAATATTTTTTTAGCATATTGACAGCTAAAAAAAGTAGTAGTAAATTTATTTGGGGAAAAAAATCAAATTATGTTTCAGCCTATGTAAGGTGACATATCTATAAATGGTTGGCTTAACTTGATTTCCTAGACACACAAAACCAACTTTTGGGTTTGGCGAGGAGAGAGCGGTCTAATGTTTTAGATATATATGTATATAAATTGGTATTTTCAAGCTGAAACTGTCAAGCCAGACCCATCAAATAAATTTAAAATGGTTTGGCTCGAAGTTTCAAAGCTCTAGTCACAGGAGGTTAGAAAAGCCAGTCCCACTGTTTCCATAGTGTTCCTCCACAGATAGTGAAGCGTTTCAGCAGACTGGAAGGAATTCCACTCAGTGTGTGTGTTTAAACGGAAAGAGTGAGAGAAAGAGACCACCACAGAAACCCCCCTGAAGCAGAAGCACACACTGTAAAGCACTATAAGGTGAGAGCCATAGGTTTATGAGTGTCAGGCCAACCCAGATAACCCTTGGTGTGTCTGGTGCCAAAGCCTCATTTACCCCCTCTGACCTGAAACATAATATCAAAGTACATCTTTCTTCTCCAACACTCTCTTCTTCTGAGCTTCATCTGTTCTCGCATTCATTCGTCATTCCCACACGTTATCCCCATTTTCCTGTCCTCCATCATTCAAAGCGTCCATCTTTTAACCCGCCATCAGAGCTTCAGATGTATTAGGGATGTTAAACTTTGAGGGCCAAATAGATCAGTTTCCAACAACCAAATCTTCATGATGTTTCCAATGAATTTAGGGAGGCCTTGGCTTCATAAAACTGCCTGTGAGTTAGAGAGGAAAGACAATAGCAAATTAATTCAATGTCTAATTCATTCCTCTAATGGATCACCAGATCGGGAAGGTTATATGGAAAATGTGCAGACAGAAAGTGTTCACTATGATCATAATCCGGGCACATCAGGTATTTTCAGCAATACATCAGACAGGAATTCATTTTTCACAGAATGAAAAACTATATCATATTTTGGATGTCAGGAGGTCCAGTATAGAGAGGACATGAAATGATGGGGAAAATAGGACCAGGAAAATCACTTACCTGCATTGTTTAAGACAGCTCACCACCAAAAATGATTTTTTTAAATACAAAATTTGGGCATTTTTTCCCCACAATTAAGGTCTATTCATACGTTTGTCAAAAACATAAAATGAATTTAAATCAAACCTCTAAAATCAAAAACAACTTAATACAACACACTTCTGAGAGAGCAAATATACTGTAGATATCTGACCGCTACAGGTCACTAAAGGTCAAACTTCAAGTCAATCTAAATTATTTTATGTTAGAAGTAATTCAAAAGACATGAAACTGGTACTGCTACTGTATATAAGAAAAAGGTTGTCTGAGATAATGGTCAGTTTAACAAAAATATTTGACCCCAGAATGATATGATTGATCAATCAAAATAAAGCATTCTCAAGAACATTTTATTATTAGTAATATTATATCTTATATGCTATCATTATTGCTAATATATAACATTTTTTATTATTATTATTATTATTAATAATTGCCTAATAAGTTGTGGATTATTACATTGCATACTTTTTTCCCCTAATCTTGATGTGCATATTTATGCACCAAAAACTCAATTAAATCAGTTTAAATATTCCAATTAATGTATATTCTCAGTATGAACAAATACAGTATGGCAGGCATAACGTAAGTTTTTTAAAAATATATATACACATTAGCTGCTTGTTGAATAACAAAACATTGAAGTCATGGATTATTACATTATATTAATTAGTTTGAAACAAGCTCAGAGTCTCATTGTTTTTGATTGATTTTTTTTTTTTTAAACATGCTGTGCATTTTTATGCTCCAAAACAGTATAGCAGATATTTAAAAAAAAACACTTCATATTAGCTGCATGATGAATAACACTCAAATCTCAGTCAATAGCGATATCTGATTGGTCTACAGGTCACTATAGTGTCTGCAGAAATGCTAAACCCAAAACTATATAGCCCAAAAATAAAATATATAGTGACTATATACGATTTCAGTTGACTTTTTTCAGATGATTTCACATGAAAAGACAAATGCATTAATCTGTCTGAAATCAAACTTTAAAAATTGCATGTAAATGTACTAAAACACTGGGATTTGCGCACCAGTGCATCAGACCTACAGTATTCCTAATTCAGAAAGACTGACCTGCAGCCAGCTGGCTGAAAGCAGTAGGTGTTAACAACATCCCTGTGCTAAGTGATGCTGGATCTGTTCAGGCTATCAGCCGAGCTGCACAGTCATTTTGTATCAAACAAGAGCATTCTCACCTATAACAGCCCCCCATGGCTAGAGAAGAAAGGAGAGAAGCACTGAAATAAGAACACAACAGGAGAAAGGAGATGACAGATGGAGCGGTAGTCACAAATAATGCAGGAAACAGACAAAGAAACATCCATGCATAGTCTAAGATAACACATACATCCAAATTTCAAACACAAAGGCATATGCTGCAAACATGATCCGACTTTGCCGTTATGAGAGGGATTACGGTGATTTTGTTACCTATTGTTAAACAAAGGTTAGTCTTTTGAAACTTAGGGAGTTTTCCATGTTGTCCACTCTTATGTCTGGTGTCAGTTACGTCACTGGCACCTGCTAAAGGTAATTATAGAAAACCACACAGTGCAAAAGTCTTAATTTAACACAAAATGTGAATTCGAGCTCGTCGGGGTGTAGTGAGGTGACGTCAGTCTCAGGCCATCGTGTCCAAAACTCTGGTCATGGAGCAGCGGTCACGGTCACCTGACTGTTATTTTATTTGGAGCTTACATGCCCCAAATCGGTCCAATTTAAATACTGATATTGATCCAATAGTATCCGTTCCACTTAAATGCATTTCAAGATGCCAAACACAAGACTGCGGAGAAACAGGGAGAACAAGCAAAAGCAGTCTCATTATGGCTTTTGAATGAAAACATGATGTGATTTTAAGCAATGAGGCTTAACTGAGCAACACGTCCAGTATGCCAAGAACTTTCGAGAAGTGATTTGTTCTGTCGGGAGCCATGACAGCGGTGACAGCTGATTGGATGGCAAGACGGATTGACCTTAAATAAGACTGGGAGACTCTGAGACACTTCGACTCGAAGTCAAATATAATAAGAGATTGCAGCATGCAGATGTGGAGACAAAAAACTAACAGCTGCATCATGGATTTGAAAAATGTGACTCGTATAAAAAGTATTTTCAAAAATCATGATCCATTGCCACCATCCTTTTTCAAATCCATTGTATCCGACTTTGTGTTCTTGGTTATTTGGCTTACCTAATGACACAGGAATGACCAACATCATGGGCCACACTGTAAAATGTCTTCTGAAGTGAAAAGCTGTGCTTGTAAGAAACAAATCCATCATTAAGGTGCTAATAATGCTTCCTCCACTGAAAAAGTCCATCTCCTGTTGTCCTCTCACATCAAAATCCACCGACATATTTGTTTAGGACTGTTTTTGCTTATGTACAGTGCTTGATTTGTGCAGATTGCTCTCCTGATTCAGGCAAAACAGCTTTTTCACTGGAGAAAGCAATATCATGGATAGAAAACATGTATTTTGGCCAAAAACAACGGTTTGAAGTTAAAAACATCTTGATGGATTTGTTTATTACAAACATGCAGCTTTTCACTTCACAAGATATTAACTGATGGACTGGAGTGGTGTGGATTACTTGTGGATTTTTGTGATGTTGTTATCAGCTGTTTGGACTCTCATTCTGACGGCACCCATTCACTGCAGAGGATCAATAGGTGAGCAAGCCATGTAATGTTAGATTTCTCCAAATCTGTTCCAATGAAGAAACAAACTCATCTACATCTACACACTACATCACACCTGAGGATGAGTACATTTTGATTTGGATGAGCAAATATTCATTTTTGGGTGAACTATTCCTTTAATCTACATCAAAACTCGTATTAGACCAACAATATCAAGCCAAATATTGCAGCATGAAAAAAACAACAACATACAAAACCTTGCTTCAAAAAACAAAATACGAAAGATAAAATAAAATATTAATGATTAAAGAAATATATTTAGTAGTATATTTTAAATAAAAAATATTACTTTTTAGACTTCATGCCAAGTGTCATAAAACCATATACAAGATTACAATGATAATGAAAATTATTTACTGCTTTAAATTTGCTAGTTGAGTTTTGCAGTTAGAACAAGCAAATTCAGCTAAATCAAGTAGCATTACTGATGACATTTGCTGAGAGACCTCAAAAAAAAACTTTTTTTTAACAATTCCCTTTTCACGCCGCACTCAAGTCATAGAGGTGTTATGGGGAGTCTGAAGGGTTATTGTTCAGTTGTAATTCAAATACAGGCTTTTGCAGTATCGCGCACAGGCTGAGCATGCAGTGTGATCTCTGAGGCCATTGGGTGCTGGATGCTTTTGTGAGGTGCTGCTGATGAGGAACAGAAAAGCAGACGCACAAACTGACTGGACTGATTGAACTCCAGCACAGACTGAGCTGAATTAACATCTAGAACGAATTCAAGACGTTCAGTTGCATTGTGTTAATATGGCAGTCTCTAGGGCCTTTCACACCAAATTTGTTGCAACATGTTTTTGAAAGTTTTGTATTCTGATTTTGTGTGAAAAAATCTGTGCCCATTCTTCATAAACAGAACGTATCATTGCTCAAATAAGAGTCTAACCAGACTCTAGTTTCAGCTGTGCCAAATCAGTGACTGTTATGACAGCATGAAAAGTTCAAGAAGTTTTCTAATGCAATCTCCCCATCCCATAATAATACATCAGACGAATTCACACATTCCAGCAATTCTGTTGCTATGGCAGTGCCGTCACCTGCTTCTCTGCTGTGTCTAAAATGGGGTGACGTGATTTTCCAGTTAAGCCAACTGCTGGATCTGCCTTCAATCCCAGAATTCCTCACACCTGCAGTGGATTAGCTGTCCAGAAAGACAGCGACGGATCTCAGAGCCTGAAAGAGTCTTCACTACACAGCTCCTCTGTCTTGGGAGACAGAACGTTGTTTATCTGTGGTTATGAGGTGTCTCCGGCAGAGCGATTTGTTTAAGTGGCAGCACTCTGTGAGAACAACAGTACCAAACAATTATATCTGTCACAGAATTACACATAACATATAATTTATAGAGCAAAAGCATAATTAAACAGAATGGGGAAAAAAAATGTATTTTTTAATCAACTGACAGACCCATAAATTTTATAAGTAATTAAATAAAATGTAATGACTTACTTAATATAGAATTTATAGGGCTCACATGGCATGTCACCATATTCTAATTTGTTGAGATAGTGAATTGGTGGGTTTTTGTTAAATGTGAGCCAAAATCATCACAATTAAAAGAACCAAAGACTTAAACTACTTCAGTCTGTGTGCAATGAATTTATTTAATACACGAGTTTCACAATTTGAGTTGAGTTACTGAAATAAATGAACTTTTCCACGACATTCTAATTTATTGAGATGCACCTGTATATACACACACACACACATTTTAAATGTAAAATACTGATGTTAATAATTAAAACACAAGACAAGATTAAAAGACAAAAAAGAGGGTAGAAAAAACTTGAATTGCTCATTTATATCATTAAACTGTGATTTTTAATATTAAAACACCCTTTATACAAAATTATATGTACAGTGTCACAGCAATTTATGGAAACGCATTTCTTTGTATTTGTCTTAAATACAACGTATCAACAGTCATTCAAGGAAAATCTACAATAGACAGGAAATCAAACAAGGGTTTCAGGCCAGGATGAAATGATGTAGAAGTCAACCATTACTAGTCCTTCCTGACAACACTCTGTGGTCTTTTCTTAAGACTGATTAATACATTTATGATGTGATTCTTATGGAAGAGGACCTGACTCTTGTGTATACCTGAAAAGCAGACTGGAATAAAGAACACCAAAAGAAAAGTGCTGAATACTGCTTGGGGAAAAAAGCACATACAAATGGCTTCTGAAAGAGGGTGAATATCATTTTTAGAGGACATTACATTGAAGAGCAGTGTGAAACGCAAAAGGATGATGATTAATGCCATAATGAAGAAGAAGAAAAAAACTGCAGTGAATGCAGAGGAACAGCCATCCTGCTCCTCTTCAACAGTATGCAGTGCACATCATTTGCGTTTTGGTTTTTCTGATATCTGAATAACTGTACACAGTGGGAAAGTTCATTGACATTAAAGGACCTTCAAGGAAAAAGTTTTGGACTAAATTTATGATGTGATTCTTATGGAAGAGGACCTGACTCTTGTGTATACCTGAAAAGCAGACTGGAATAAAGAACACCAAAAGAAAAGTGCTGAATACTGCTTGGGGAAAAAAGCACATACAAATGGCTTCTGAAAGAGGGTGAATATCATTTTTAGAGGACATTACATTGAAGAGCAGTGTGAAACGCAAAAGGATGATGATTAATGCCATAATGAAGAAGAAAAAAAAACTGCAGTGAATGCAGAGGAACAGCCATCCTGCTCCTCTTCAACAGTATGCAGTGCACATCATTTGTGTTTTGGTTTTTCTGATATCTGAATAACTGTACACAGTGGGAAAGTTCATTGACATTAAAGGACCTTCAAGGAAAAAGTTCATTTTGGAATAAAGACGCAGCAACCCTGAAGGTTTTGTTTAAACTTTCTCGAGCCTGTTGTTCATGCACACAGTATTTTACATCTTTTACACCATGTCGACAGTGGAAGTGACTGATATCACAAGTTTTCACATTTGCATAAAATTTCATTTTGTATAAGTTATTTTAGAAGATTTTGGTGTAGTGGTCAGAATTAATTTAAATGTAAATGTAAATAAATTCATTGCAATCAAATTATGATGATTTGAATAAAATGTTATTTTCGACGGATGGGAAAAATAAAGCCCGAGTGGCTCTACAGCGCTCAAAATAAAGAAACGGGCAAAAAGCCTATTACAAAAAGTTGTATTTAGAGGGAAAAAAACTTGATGAGAACTCGGTGTAAAAATAGAATCAGGACATCAACAATATGATGTAATGAACCCTTCTTTGTTGCATTTAATAGGAGCTATTGATTTTTGTTACGTGGTGACGTGCCGCTCGCATCCAGTGTTGACACAGCATCAAACTGTGAAGCACAGCTATCAGGATTTTATAATTCTGGGTGAATAAATCAGAAAGAATACAAGGTCTCGCAATGGTCAGGCTGGAAAAAAAGAGGTTTGCGCAATGTGTGAGTAAATAAATTCATTGCAATCAAATTATGATGATTTGAATAAAATGTTATTTTCGACGGATGGGAAAAATAAAGCCCGAGTGGCTCTACAGCGCTCAAAATAAAGAAACGGGCAAACAGCCTATTACAAAAAGTTGTATTTAGAGGGAAAAAAACTTGATGAGAACTCGGTGTAAAAATAGAATCAGGACATCAACAATATGATGTAATGAACCCTTCTTTGTTGCATTTAATAGGAGCTATTGATTTTTGTTACGTGGTGACGTGCCGCTCGCATCCAGTGTTGACACAGCATCAAACTGTGAAGCACAGCTATCAGGATTTTATAATTCTGGGTGAATAAATCAGAAAGAATACAAGGTCTCGCAATGGTCAGGCTGGAAAAAAAGAGGTTTGCGCAATGTGTGAGTGCATGTTTTTCATCTTCTGGAAGCAGGACTCGGGTGTGCAGCATGAGAAAGGGCGTCATTTTTACACGGACATTCCTCGCCCTTTCTGCCCACCCCAACCAACAGGCATTCTTCCTGGCACAAAGCCTGGTATATATCAGGCTTTGCTATCTGGTTGGTCCTGGCACACCAGAGCTCCTGCTGTAATACTCAGCGGCAATTAAAGGAATAGGTGACCCAAAAATTAAAACTTTAATTTCTCACCATCATATCATTCCAAACCATGTGTGACTTTCTTCTGTAAAACACAAAAGAAGAAAAGTGGCATTTAGAAAAGTGTCTGTGCTTTTTGTCCATACAACTAAAGTCAATAAGAATAAAAAAAAATCTAAATAAAATTATATATATATTTATATATATATTAATTAATTTGCAAAAAACGATAAACGCCACTTAAAAAATTTTTTTTGCTAATTGCCGTGCATTATTCTCCACATATAGCGCGATCTGAAACCTAAACACGTTTTGTCAAAAAAGCCGGTTCCACTTTCAGGTGAATAAATCAGAAAGAATACAAGGTCTCGCAATGGTCAGGCTGGAAAAAAAGAGGTTTGCGCAATGTGTGAGTGCATGTTTTTCATCTTCTGGAAGCAGGACTCGGGTGTGCAGCATGAGAAAGGGCGTCATTTTTACACGGACATTCCTCGCCCTTTCTGCCCACCCCAACCAACAGGCATTCTTCCTGGCACAAAGCCTGGTATATATCAGGCTTTGCTATCTGGTTGGTCCTGGCACACCAGAGCTCCTGCTGTAATACTCAGCGGCAATTAAAGGAATAGTTGACCCAAAAATTAAAACTTTAATTTCTCACCATCATATCGTTCCAAACCATGTGTGACTTTCTTCTGTAAAACACAAAAGAAGAAAAGTGGCATTTAGAAAAGTGTCTGTGCTTTTTGTCCATACAACTAAAGTCAATAAGAATAAAAACAAATCTAAATAAAATTATATATATATTTATATATATATGAATTAATTTGCAAAAAACGATAAACGCCACTTAAAAATTTTTTTTTGCTAATTGCCGTTCATTATTCTCCACATATAGCGCGATCTGAAACCTAAACACGTTTTGTCAAAAAAGCTGGTTTTGTCCACTTTCAAGGCATCGCGAGTTCA
>NW_015639527.1:164583-176013 GCF_001515625.1 Sinocyclocheilus rhinocerous | reverse complement strand
ATTAAATTTTTTTAAATAAAAAAAAATCTACTTCAGTTACTTCATTTTTTAAAATAACACAAATTAAACAAACAAAGAAAACTTAAAATGTACTATAGTAATAATACTATGGAACTGTTAAATTTAAAAAAAAGAGTATTTAATAATAATTATTATTATTTTATTTTACAGAACAGCAGTAAAATTATAAAACTAATATTTATGGCTGGATATCTTCTTCAGGGCGAAAAAGGAAAATAAAAGCTGAAACATTTTCACGGAACCTTGCAAAAGCAGCCTGTTACAATGGTGAGGGAAAAGCTCCGTATATTGCGTGTAATCACATCCATAGTTTATGATCACAACAACAACAACGTTTGTCAGGCATCGAGTAAATAATGACAGAATTGTCATTTTTTTGGGGTAGAATTAATTAAGACTGCACAGCCATACACCCAGAAAGACATCCAGCAAGCATTTCAACCAAACATTCTCTTTATTTCACTTTAAGGGATTATAGAAATGCTTCGAGAAGTGCAAATTGGTCAATATTCCAGATTTTTCCTAATGATATTAATAATTATTATAACAATATTAATAATAATATATTTCTTTATGTAATGTCTATACTTGTTGCAGTCAGGATGAAATATTACACAGGCTCAACCTCATGTCACCGACCAACTTGGACACCAGTCACCCTCCGACCCGTTTCTCCAGGCCCATGTCCCATATCCTAGTCATTTTTCTGAGTTCTTCCGGGGCCGTCGGAAACTAGACATATTTTCTAGTGCATA
The DNA here is from genome assembly GCF_001515625.1 of Sinocyclocheilus rhinocerous. NCBI lineage: Eukaryota > Metazoa > Chordata > Actinopteri > Cypriniformes > Cyprinidae > Sinocyclocheilus > Sinocyclocheilus rhinocerous. Next base: position 175,237 of record NW_015639527.1, on the reverse strand, counting down.
GATACGCCGCGAGACCTCCTCGATCCCAGCAGCGTCGAACTCTCCCAAAACCTGTTCGTCACACTCAACCGCAACCGCGTGCTCCACGGGGATACACGGGAAATCATCCAGTCTGGCGCCACCTCCCAATCCCAACCCAAATCCTAGTCCCAATCCCAGCCCTGTGGCTTCAGTGCCCATAATTTCCTCCGCCTGCTCCACGGAGCAGCACAGTTCAGCTGCGCCCGCAACACCCAAACCTATACCCTCGCTGGGCACGACCGAGCCGTTCATGGCTCCTGAGTGCTGAGGGACAGAGTCAGACGGTAATGTACTGGCTATGTCCGTAGGTATTTCCAGAGGCTTTTCCGTATGTGCCTGGGACACAGTCTCTCCATCCCCATGTGTATCCACAGTCTTACCTTCTTCAATGCTCGCAATCTCTGTGGACGGCACTGATGGGACTTCCGGAGTGGTCATGGGATCAGGCTCAGTCATGGCTGTGTTGCAACTAGGTGGAGGGGTTTGGCATTTCTGTTTATCCGCATCTGAGCTGGCCCACTTCTGGATGTCCCGTTCAGGGGAGCTGGAAAGGGTCGGAAAACCCACTTCGGATGCGGTGGAAACGCTGAGATGAGACTTCAGTGGGACGGGGATGGACATGGAGACATGGTGCCTGTCACTGAGAGAGAAAAACAAAAACAGAGGCACATGGTTATGATTTTCAATCACCTTCAACTTGCTTCAGAATCGAGAGAGCAAGAAGTCGAGAGATGGGAAAGAAATTCAAGAGTGTGAAGATGCTGATGTCAGTGGAGCTCTTTGTTGCTGATGGATCATCTCATAATTCATTTACACACATCGAGAGCCTGGGAGAGCTCAGCCAGAGCCTCTGATCCTCAACCACACACACACTCAAACAAATACACTCGCACCCCCCTAAAACACACACAGCTGTTGGACTACATACATCATCTGAAATATGACATCTAGAAAGTAAAACAACTGTATAGGATTCGTCATCCTTCACGAGGAGCTTTCACGGAGAGCTGAAGCGAGCTGCAAACTTATAAAAGTAGCACCATGTACATGCAAAAACAGTCAGGTTATCTTACATTAAGAAAAAGTACAGGAAGTCAAACTCTGTTAAATGTTCAGTTCAAAATTTTGAGATTAATATATATTTTTTTGAAAGATATTAATACTTTACTTTTATCTAGGATGCAATAAATTGATCAAAATTGACATGCAATTGAAAAAAATACCAAATAAATGCTGTTCTTTTGAACTAAAAAAATAATAATTACCACATTTTCCATGTAGATATTAAGTAGCACAACTGTTTTCAACATTAATAATATAAAATGTTTCTTGAGGACCAAATCGGCATATTAGAATAATTGCTGAAGGATCATGTGGCACTGAAGACTGGAGTAATGTCTGCTGAAAATTCTGCCTTGCATCACAGAAATAAATTACATATTAAAATATATTAAATTAGAAAACAGATATTTTAAATTGTAATAATATTTCACAATATACTGATTTTCCTAAACATTTGATCAAATAAATGCAGCCTTGGTGAGTAAACGGTCTTTTAAAAAATGATAATGAAAATCTGTACCTTCAGAAAACAAAGTCAACGTCAATATACCTTTAAAAGTATTTAACTTAACTTTCCATTTCCATGTGAGAAATAAACTGGAACAAATATCGGCCACAATTTTAAACATCTTTTTTTACTCATCATTTGACTGGACTGCAAAAAGTCATGTTATTTTTATGCAAAACTGGATTTAAAATGTTTAAAAAAAAAGCTTCATTTCCGAGATGATAACTGGATGCCACTCGTTGAAACATACTGTAATGAGATATTGTGACAACAATATAGCATACTACTGTCGAAAATGTTTATGGTTGTATAGTGTGTCCTTTAAATTGATTTTTTTTTATAGTAAACTGTATACAGAGTATACAATGTAAGCTATGGTCCATCCATATGTTTTTGTGTCTTCAATACGGCAGTGAGGATATTCACTCAAAGTCGTACAGTATGTGTGGTAGAGAGATATGCGGTTTAATTCCTGTGTGTCTGGACAGGCTGCATTGCTACATAGCAGCTTTAATGCTGTCCGACCGCAGTGATGAATTTCATTACCAAGAATAAGCAAAGAAACATGCTCCCAAATTCCTCATCAGTTCACTGAAAGCAAACATCTAATGGTTGGCCATAGCGTGGCGTGTACTGTATATTCGATTTCCCAAATGATTCTTCTTGCACTTAGACCGTTCGGCACGTAATTAGATCCAGTTTTCAGATGTGAAATTGGGAGAGACGTTCCCAATGAAATTTTACTGAGAGCAAAACCATAACATTTCAAAACAGCAGTCAGATGTAATTGCAAAGCATTATGGCTGCGTTCAAAATCATGTTGCTACGGTTGACTAATGACGACCTCTGATTGTAGAAATGAGGCCTTGAACTCCCATCTCTCAGACTAATATCATTTATTGTACTGTATGATTACGGATAATAAAAAAAATGGATATATTACAATGTTATCAGCCCTCAAAAGTCTAACGGCCACAAACACCAACTTATGCATGTGTTATGAAAACATATGGACTCCATCTAGCCAAGTGTTTAGACGTCATATCCCTAGCAGGGAAAAATAAAGCATTTTTTGTTTGGAACAGGAGGCTATTTGTTACACTGTGCTTCCCCTTATAAATGAGTTCCTCTAAACATGTGTCAGACCGCAACCCTTAATCAAGAGCAAGTGGCCGGTGTGTGCTGGTAGATGGCGCGGGGCTCGAGCATGCATGTGCGACGGAGTCCAGAGAGAAGAAGAGGGGGCAATTTGCGCTCAAGCATGCCAGACTGATCTCCCAGAACCGTCATAATATTTTTTATGCAGCATATTTTCTCTGGTGGATTTAAACTTGGCTCTTAACATGGGCCAATTAGGCTGTCCCCACCCCAGACAGACACCGCAGAGCATTGGCAGGGAGAGGGAACGTGTCTCGGGGCGTCCTGTGTGGGGATGGGTGGTGGTCCGGGAGCGAACCGGAGGGGCTGCAGAAGAATAACGGCGGCAGAGGTGAGTATTCTTGTGAAACGGAGTCTGGAACAAGAAATAGATTCAAACTACCCGGGAGGAATTCGGGAGACCACAAATTCTGCACGGTTGAGCGAAAAGCAAAAATAAATGCAGGATGACAGTAAAGATAGTTTGAATGATGTTTGCTTAAGACCTTACACCTCTCCTACGGACATGGATATACTTAATTATATTAACAGCCCTGAAAATATGTTTGCATAATGTCATACTAACAAATACATGCGGTCATATATATTTATAATCATTAAATATAAATATATTAATAAATACAAAACAATTAAATTAATAAAAAATTATAATTACAAAAATTATATTATTATAGAATAATATATAATTGTCGATTATTATACTTGGCAATTATGTAATTATAATAATATTATTTACAATTGTAAATATTTATTTCCCTTGATATTGTAATCAAAATGACGAATTACAATTAATAGAATTTACATTAAAATACTTTGCAACATTTGCAAGTTATACCATTTACGCTGCAAGTAAGCTCAGCATGCATTCCTTCGTTCATTTGAGGATATGACTAGGAAAATGAAATATGACATTTTCGGTTGTTGTTTTTAGATCCAAGAAACTGAGAGAAGCATCTTTTTCAGATTATAGAAGGGCTGGCCTGCATTCGCATAAATGCCTGTGCGCTAATTTACCTATTGACATAAAAATGCATTGTTTATGGGGGTGACAAATTGTTTCCTGTATTCCCGTTCTGGACATGCACCAGTAATAATGCTTCAAAGCCTCACACTGTTTACGTCCCACTGACAACCTTCATAAAAATGTACAATGACAGCAATGATCACACATGTGGGACTGTTTCCGGCACCTAAGAATGAGGCTTCATGGCAACCAGGGTCTGCTTTGGGTTCTGTAATCTGAATGTTTTTTTGGTGGGATGGCTGTGTGATTGTAAAGAATAGAGGAGCATTGGAGGAACACTGATGGAATTTTGGAGGAACGTTCCACCAGATGTGAGTACAAACACCTATCAGTATGTTATCCACAGAGACAGCTTCATCCCACTGTGCAAATCTGAGTTCTGAGAGTTCCTAGCTCTGATTCAATACATGTAAAATATATGTGTGTGTACATTGTATAGAATTTATGCTGCATTTGAGACACCTTTGTTTCTCTGTGTTTACAGTTTTTTAAGAAAACAACCAAGAATGGCTTACTTATAGTTGTCTTTGCACATTAAACTGGCATAAGAGACGGTACTTTAACATCGAAAGGCCCTTTATTTCTAAGGATTAAGGGATTACTATATGGGTGGACATCCAAAAACACTGTTTGTTATGAATCAGGCCTTCCTTCAAACTATTTGACAGCCATTTATATACTGGATTAGCAAAGGCTTGTTGTGAAGACGTATAATAAAATAGTTGCCCGATGAATCACGTTCCCGAAGAGATGGAAAAGAATCCACCTGAATCTTTCCAAATATGGTGCTAAGTTACAGAACTTACTGTAGGTGGGTGGAGCTTGGGAATTTGAGCCAGGGCTATAGGCTAAATTGGGTTTAGATTTAAATAAAACTGATGAAAAAACGAGAAATGTTGAAGTAAAAGATAAAAAGATGAAGATTTATGGTTTGTTAGTGTTGCACTTTCACCGGGGGTTCCAAGGGATTCTTCAGAACTTCCAACCCCACCCTAGAGTTTCCATCCTGGGGTGTTGAGTCTCATCAGCCCCTCCACTTCCACGTCTTTACCCGCTCTCAAGAGCTCCACAGTGGGGCTGCAGGACCTCTAAAACGCTGCCAGAGTCCTGTGCCATAAATAAGAGAATGTTTCGCATATTCGGTTTGAACTCGGCAGGACACATCATTAACAGAGCGGCACCATGTCTTGCACCCCCTGTCTGCCTTTCACCATCTTCACTCTCTGTTACTTCTTAGACTCCATCCACTGCTCTAAACTGTGACTTTTTCTCTCATCATTTTGGTCTTCTTCCACATTTGGCGTCTCAGATTGTTCCCACTCTAACTGGACTGACATGCAGAGGAAACCGCCAATGCATGAGAGTGATTATAGCTCCAGATGAAGGCAGTGAAGACTGAATCTAACTACCAATCAGTGTTTGAATGAGAAAAAGCAACAGGATGGTGAAAGGCTCAGAGATGTGAGATAAGCAGATTGAGTTTGTTCGACAGGACTCTGCCATGTTAACATTTTAATCACTACTAAATGATAGGGCACAGTCTGCATACAATCTGCACCCACTGAAAGCGTAACAGATTTGAAACTTCTTTCAAAGTTCTACATTTTCCCTCAAAATCAGTGCAGAAAATGCCAACTCCACAGTTTCTGCATGGGCTTTCTAAAATACTTTAGCAAACAAAAATGAGACTCTGAGGGACAGAAGTACAGTCCGGTCAATTTGTTGTACTCGTGCTGTTTTCCATTCAAGTTGTGTTTGGGATATTCCTGCTTGCTTTATCAGATTTCTAACCATTATGGCGCAGAAGGTGGTGTAAAAGGAGGCAAATCAGCATTGTTAACATCAGACGTTTCCCAGTAACCAAACTGTAGGTCTATCAAAAGTGCATACTTTACAGTTTTTTAAATTCTGTCTGCAAAATTGTAAGAACTGAGTAATTGATGCATTTTATTTTATTTTTATCATTAACTCTGCAAAATTTGTTTCCTAGTTGGAAAAATTCAAATGGAATTTAACAACATTTTTCCAAATACGAAGTTGGAAATTCCAACATTCCGATTTGGAATGCAGCATCAAGGTCCTAGACAACATTTTCTTAGGCCAGTAGGCTAAAAGATTGACACAGAGATACAAAACAGTACAACACCTTGAACCTTGTCACTGTGAACTTTTTTTTTTCCTCTCACAACCCAATCTGATCAAAATAAATATGCAGAAAAAGGTTGGTAGTCTCTGGGATAACCAATAATGTTGTAATGGAAATGATCATGGGTCAGTGTTATTGTGTATTCCTGTGTATTCCTGAAAGAATTCTGAAAAACTAGGAACCAGGTAGTTTTCACATGAAAAAAGATCTTTACTTTATCGTCGAGTCTGTAAATCGAGCTGAAACGCATGCTGAGTCCAGCCAACGGTTCTGCTAAACAATCAAATATTAATAACCCCTGTTCAGAAATTTGGCTGCAAGACGTGCAAAACTCCTGAACACACACACAGAGGGTGAAACTGCCAACTTTTATAACTAATTTGAACAGATCAAACTATTTCATTAAGCCAGTCTCAAAAACACTGCCATCTCCATTTCCCATATAAACATCCATTGAAATTGAAGAAGAAGAAGGGCAAAATAAATCTCAATTTTTTTCTCCAACATATGCTCCTATGAATCTGCAGAATGGCAGCAGAAGTTCCCATGGTAAACCTGTGCAGTGTTCCTACTTAACCATTTCCATTTCTTCATGCGCTTTCTCTGGTATTCCCGTCCCTTTCTTTTTCCCTCTGAGGAACTCCTGCAGCTGCCCTGATGCAGATTTTTATGCACCGATAATTCACATCTCTGGCCCCTGCCCTGGAAACATTATCTAAACTGAGAGGAGAGGGAGTGTAGGAGAGGAAGTGGATGCAAGGGTAATAAAAGCAGTCTGAAACAAACGGGAAATAAAAGAATCCATTTACTCTATATTTCACATTTCAGCTCTGGATCCAGAGAGTTGCTTCCTGCGCTGGAGAACGAGTCTAGACCGCCTGTTTGACTCGCTCAGGAGTCAACGCTAGCAGACACCCACTCTGTATAAAGTAACTTGACTCTTGGAGGGTCTCAATGTGCTGTAAGTTATCGTTTACGGCTGTGGAACTGTATGACGAAGATGTCGGAAGGAATGTTCTGCAGTTTTGTGTTTATGTATACGGTCCCCCTCTCCCCAGGGGAGGCGGAAACTGCTCTTTCACGGTTCTAAGTGTATGGTAGAGTCAACACCACCGCCCTCCGGGTCCGTTTAGCCATGCAGCGCAACCGCCGGTTCGCCGGACTTCCACTTCCTCCTCTACTTCCTGCCACTCTGTACGGTTCAAGAGGTCAAAAGGTCATACTTTCATCTGTTCCATCTTAAGCATTTCCACAATCCATTAAACATTACTGGGGGGACGCTGAAGAGTTTTACTTACCCTGGCCTCCTTCCTTTCAAAACACAGATTATTAAATTAACATTCAGATAGATGTTTGCCTCGCTGAACCAAGAAAAAGCTGGAAAGATCAAAAGGAGGCTTTCTTTAACAGTATGTTTTTGACTGCCATTGGTTTCCAAAGGAATACAATTGGGAATTTTTACCATCACTGATGTAAAAGTGATAATTTTGTTTCTTTCAAAAGTTGGCTAGGTTAATATAGTGGTTTATCATTGTGCATATCAACAGACACTGGATTTTGTAAGCTACTCTAAACTAATGCTACAATGATGTAACTGTGTGAGAATATAATTGTAATGTAAAAATATAATTTCTTGCTAAACATTAATAAAAACAAGATTTTTACATTTTTTGAAAATAAATATCAATATAACTAATATTTTTCATTTTCTTAGGAAAATATGACTATACACTATATTTCTTGTGATGTTCTGTGTAGTTGTTAGGTGGTTACTGCTTGGCCCAAGTTAAAAGAGCCCACTTTATGCACTTTGGTCCTTGGATATGACTTGCGTCCCTCGTTCAGATTAGATTATTTTTTTGCCCATTTTATCACCCACCACAAAAAAAATTAATAATAAAATAAAAATGAGTCTGATCACAATTTGAGGTAACATTCATGTCCATTCCTTAAGCAATAAGAATGTCAAAACTCACCATCTTACAAGTAGTCCATGCTCTAGGAAGTTCTTCAGGTTGGGTAAAGTCTGACGTAGATCTGGGGTAGAGAGCCCATGCTGGTACCTCAACTGTAGAACGAAAAACACAGAGGAAATGTGTTTGTTACAACCATCCATCACCATCACATGACTGAACGATGAGTATACAATCACTACATGGCACCACCTGGGCATCGTGCCACCAGCTAGTGCAGCAGGTTAATTCATTATCCCACAGGTGCGCGCGCGCACACACACACACAAATGTTTTCCATCTGCATATGTTTAAGTTATTTAGTCTGCTTGCTGCAGAACCACTGACAGGAGACATTAACCAGCTCCTGGTTCCCGTAAGTTTCAAATTAATATTTAATAAAGATGGAAAAAAAAAGAAAAAAGCTTTTCTTCAAAAAGTGAAATCAGTCCTAAAGCTTTTAAGGGACATTCACATCCTTCCCAGAACCAATCGAGACTGTCATGACGGACAAGACAAGTGATCAAATAAAAGAACTTAAAATAAATATTTATTTAAAAAATGTACATTAAATAATTTTAAATAATCATCAACATAAATATAAATAATATATATATATATATATATATTTATAAAATGAATAGAATAGAATAGAATAGAATTACTTATAATTATTTGTTTAATGGTCTGGTTACATGATACTAAGGCAGACCAGATATATAGAAATAAAAAGTGGAGTTATCCTCACATGACAATCTCAAACATTTATAGCCTTGTAAACCACTGGCCAAAAAAAATAAAGTATGTGCCATACCACAACACCTATTTCTACTGCTTTAGGCTCTTTTATAGGTGAAAACAAGGGGAGAGAGCTATAGATGAGATGCACTGACAGAATAGGAAAAAGAGTAATAGAAGGTGAGGTTGTGTCAAAGAAAATATGAGACTGATCTACGTGATCGAAGACCCAACAAGCTCGAACGTTTTATTTTCCCCTCTTGTACAATCGTTCAGTCTAATACATTGGCCATCAATGCTCTCTGACATGTTAACACCAACAATAATATAGCATGTGTGTATGTACAGATGGAGATGGGATGTGGGAGGGGAAAAAGACAAAGATAAGAAAAAGGAAGTGTGAGAGAAATGGCACACATCTGGAATGAATGAAAGACGGGAGGAAACACACACACACGTCTGGTTCACTATCCTTGTAGGAACTCTCCATAGGCGTAATGGTTTTATACTGTACAAACTGTATTTTCTATCGCCCTACACCTAAACCTACCCCTCACAGAAAACTTTCTGCATTTTTACAATCTCAAAAAAACTCATTCTGTATGATTTATAAGCTTTTGTACCCATGGGGACCTCAATTTAGGTCCCAACGGTGACACAAGTCCCCATGAGTTGGTGTGTATTCAGGTTTAAGTCCCCACCAGTATAGAAAAACATGTACACACACACACACACACACACACACACCCCTCTTCCCAAGAAGCAAGATTTTCTCTCTGGCCCATGTCAATCACAAAACTGTCTTCAGTGTACAATCAGAATGAGAATCAACAAAGTAACAGTTCTCTCAGAAAAACACAACGCCCCCTTTAGGCTTGGAGGTGAAATAGAACAATAACAGTCCATTTCTTTTCAAAGAAAAGCAAGTGCATGAGGTCTCAAGGGGAACAAATGTATTAAGGACACTCCATGACAAACATCTGGTTTATCTTTATAAACACCTTCTGCATATCTTTATAAAACCTGATCAATCATAATAGCACCATAATGACAGATGATCCGCATGTGATTTCAATTACAACTGATACTGCTGCCACGATGACACTCCTACAGGCCAAGAATTCAATAGGGATACGATGGGAGAGAGAAAATGAGAGATGGAAATACTGTGGAAAATGGAGTAGGTGATAACTAATGACAAAATGGAGCAAAAGCCATTTCCTTTAGGTGGTTCTCCAGTGCTCTCTAGTCACAAAAAATTCTGTTTATTTCACAATACTGTGGACACAGCTTCTTCAGCTCACCTGTAAAACTATTAAAAAAAAGTGCTGCTAATAGAGATAAGAAAAAACGAAAGACAGGATACAGGATGTTAACTTCTTGGACCCTGTTCCGACCAAAATTGGATAAGTTTTAAAGTAGAGAGTGAGATGTGTTTGGGATCACTATAAACACCTTCTGCATATCTTTATAAAACCTGATCAATCATAATAGCACCATAATGACAGATGATCCGCATGTGATTTCAATTACAACTGATACTGCTGCCACGATGACCCTCCTACAGGCCAAGAATTCAATAGGGATACGATGGGAGAGAGAAAATGAGAGATGGAAATACTGTGGAAAATGGAGTAGGTGATAACTAATGACAAAATGGAGCAAAAGCCATTTCCTTTAGGTGGTTCTCCAGTGCTCTCTAGTCACAAAAAATTCTGTTTATTTCACAATACTGTGGACACAGCTTCTTCAGCTCACCTGTAAAACTATTTAAAAAAAGTGCTGCTAATAGAGATAAGAAAAAACTAAAGACAGGATATTAAAGGGGTCATATGATGCGATTTCAAGTTTTCCTTTCTCTTTGGAGTGTTCCTAGCTGATTGTGCATAGATAAGATCCCTGAAGTTGCAAAGACTAAAGTCTCAAAACCAAAGAGATATTCTTTATCAAAGTTAAGACTCTGCCACGCCCCCCTAAAACGGCTCGTTCTAACACGCCCCCACATATCTAGGTCACTATGTGGGAATATTTGCATAATGCCGCCC
>NW_015639527.1:152860-164445 GCF_001515625.1 Sinocyclocheilus rhinocerous | reverse complement strand
AAGGAGGGGGCTTTGTAGAAAACGAAGCGTTTGAGAGAGGCGGGGCATAGAGGACCTACAATAATGTACAGTATTTGAAAAATAATGTGTTTTTTGAACATTAAAGCATGTCAACATATTCTGTTACACCAAATACACAAAATAATGATCTTTAAAAAAGCATCATATGACCCCTTTAACTTCTTGGACCCTGTTCCGACCAAAATTGAATAAGTTTTAAAGTAGAGAGTGAGATGTGTTTGGGTTCACTTTACTTTGGGGACAAAATAAAATATATAATATATATAATAATAAATAAAAAATTCTATATGTAGTTTTAAATTAATTGTATTTTATAGAGATTTTATTCTCAAATGTTTTAAATTATCTTATTATTATTATTATTTGTTTTTATTTTAGAAATATATAGACTTTTAATCCTTACCCTCATAAATTCTTAGGTTAAAAGTTAAATAAAAAAAGAAAAAAAAATCTCTAAACTAAACTAAATGCTACAAATGTACTTCATGTAACCTAATGAAATGGATATTCATTTTGAGATTTACTAAAGATCCCATTCAACAGTGTTTACATCTAAATGTAAAAATAGGGAAATGTACAATTAAATATACAATATCAACAGATATATGTGACCCGTGCTGGCAAAATGAGTCGGAATGAGCAAATTTTTAAAAATGAGTTCACTTCATTTTCACATTCTACATAAAAATACCTTCAAAATGATATATAACTTGTTGGAATCGGACAAAAAATGACTGAGCTACCGCCGTTTGAAGGTGATAGAGTCAGCAAAGTCAATATTGAGAAAAAATCGAGTTTAAGTTTTCTGAAGGTTCCAAAGCAAAATCACAGAGCAACCTTGCATATTTTCCTCCAATTATTTTCTTAATAATAATTACTATATTATTAATCACAATATAGCTGTTTTTTATTTTATCTTTGTTATTACAAATAAGATACAAAGATGCAAATAAACTGTAGTTTAATCAAGAGTAGCGAATGATTCCGTCTTTTCTTTTAATGTTCGATCGACATCGAGACAGATCAATATTGTGACCTACTGTAATGCATGGATCTAATATAATGTTACACATCAGATTTTTCCCCAACCATTAACTAAACGTTCATGTAAGACATAACAGATTATGCTTGTGTGAATCTCGCCAAGATATATTTCGCAATAATGTACTTTATAGGGAGATCGCGCGCTCTTACAAATGTCAGTCAGCGCGATCGTTTTGTTTTCATCAGCATGGGTTTGAAAATCATATTTTACTGGTTCAGACTCATGTCATACAGAATTCGCTATGAATATTCATAAAGCTGGAATGCTGTGCTTTGCAACGATATATCCTACAACTTGTGGTGAGAAGCAGAAGCAGTCGTCCAGAAGTGAGCAGAGAAAAAGGTACTCCCTCTCAGAAAACGTAAATAAAGATCATTTTAGACGTATAAATAAAGATCACTATTTGAAGCATTGGGATCACTAGAAGAGGGCTTAATGAACTCATTTTTCACCTGTTTTGCCTGTAGCTCAATATTAGACCATGCGCATTCAGACTCATTTTGCCAGCACGGGTCACATATATCCATTATCAATCAATATGATAAAAAAATCTCAAATTAGCTGTTATGATACCAAAACAATGTTAACATATTATAGTGTTAGTTTGCAGCATAACATCATTTCGATACCCAAGACTTTGTTTTCACTGCGCTATTTCTGTTTGCCTCCCTAGAGCAGTTTGACATCACTGTGAGTAATATGCAGTTTCTTTTCAACAAAGGACCCCTGGAATCTACCTTTTGTTTCTTTATAGAGGGCACTGCTCCAAATTTCCACTGGTGATGAAATGGTCAGTTCCTCACAGAACTAACAGCCTTATTCATTCATGGATAAAAGTACACCTCTTGGCTTTGACCAGATGACCATGTGCTGGGATCCGCATGTGGACCAAAAGGAAAAAGGACTTTGGAAGTCTGTGCCAACAGCAACAGCATTCCGTATTAGAATCAGAACGGGGTGTACCACTTATGCCTGGCCGACTGCCTAAAACCATATTTGTTCAGTGTTTCTCTGACAAAGATACTGATTAGATTAAACCCAAAATTCAGTGAGAGTTTCTAGAAAAGTGAAACTGAAAATGAAGTAGGACGGACATGGTTGAATAGCCAAACACACGATCCAATCCGACCCCCTCGTAAAGTGTTGACTCGGCGTGAATGTTTTTACGAACTGTCTCTAATGCTGGGAAGACGTGGCTTTCGCTTTGTGGTGAAGAAGATGATCATAATCAGTTTGCCTAATGAGCTATGTCTATAGGTCTGTTCCAAAATCTGAAAAATGCAAGCTTTGCAGACAGAAGATACCTTGTTTCTGACAAATATTAATACAGCATAGCCAGTATTTCCAGAATGCAATGTGCAAACTCAGTGAAAATTAGCTACATGTGCAAAAAGAAATATTTGTTCAAAATAGAAAAGCATGGCTAAAAGTAGTTTTGTGTAATTAAAAATGTATTATTTTACCTAATATTTGAGTGCAATGTGCTTTTACGTTTATTAGTGTATCACACCACTTAGCAAAACTCAAAGCTCTACTGAATCAGTTGTATCGAGTCTTCAACGAAAAGCGCTATTTGTATGGCATGTGAAGTTGCTCCCCTTTTAGAGAATCACAAAACAGCCATGTATAATATTCCATGATGGTTTTAATCCTCCCGTAGTACGCAGAATACAGTGCACTAGGTTTTTGGAACAGAGCTATTGTAAATACTTTTTAATTTTGTTAATTTTTAACAGTACTTTACAAAATTGAATTAAATTTACACTACTGATCAAAAGTGTCTAAATGTATCAAGGTTTCCACAAAAACATATAGCAGCACAACTGTTATCAACACTGATAATAATAATAAAAATAATAATAATTTCTTGAGCACTAAATCAGCATATTAGAACGATCTCTGAAGGATCATGTGACGCTGAAGACTGGAGTAATGGCTGCTAAAAAATTTAATTTTAAAATATTCACATAGAAAAGGGTTATTTTCAATTATAATAATATTTCACAGTAGTACTATTTTTGCTCTATTTTTGATCAAATAAATGAAGGCTAGGTGAAAATGAACAACGTCCGTCAAAATTTTTTAAAAATCTTACCGACCCCAAACCTTTGAACGGTGGGGTATATTTATTTCATAAATCAACATTTCTCTCACTTTGTCTGCCATCTTGGATTTATTTCACTGAGCTTGTTGCAATGCATTATGGGATTGTTTTTCCTGTGAAAGATATGTGTGGTGCTGCTTTAGTATTTAGCCAAAAGAAAGTAACATAACTAACTTGCCTGCAAGTTTGACTGTCTTTGCATTGGGAACGGGCCCATGATGCCTTAACATACTGTCTCCGTAGGCAGCACACTAGCTATGGAACAGAGCATTTGTGTGTGTACTCATTCAAGGACTGTAATTCTTCCAAAACTGAGAACTGAAATGCAGCCAAGGGTGCTGATCTGAAACCCGATAGGAAGCTCAAGGAAGAGCGGAATGGTGACATCATTGGATCGAAAGGGGCACAATCGCAATTGTTTTGACGGTAGGGTTGCGTCAGTGAGTGTGTGTGTGTGTGTCCTAGAGTACCATTGTGAGTGCCTCCTCCATCTGCACGCCAACCCTTCTCATATCACGTAAACAACAAAATCCCTTTTTATTCACGCATATACAAGCATATAAACTGACAAAAGGCAAGATATGTCTTACACCGTAAAAACTCAAGTAGCATGTCAATAATTCAACTAGTAGTCATTAATAATCACCCACCCATTCCCTGGGGCAGCCTGCCCCTACAAAGCAATGCATTATGGGAAGAAATCTGCTCCTGCAATCTTGCAAGTCAAAGGCATTTGGCATGCACATTTGACTTCATTACTGCCTTTGTTCATCCTTACAATTTTTGCTACATGTGTTTAAGAGCCGAGCACATCTGGCCTGCGAGCCCCTTGCTGGCGTGCTGCGCAACGGAGGTATGTGCTCTCCTCTTTCCCCGGTGTGCTCTGCATTACGCCTTAGCTTGAGCTGCAGCATTTGTGAATTGCTTTTGGCAAAGAGTGCTGGAATAGATTATAGTGTAAACCTGGACATAAAGTATTTTTAAGCAAACAACTGCCCTTTCTCCCTCCCAAAGCTCAAGGACAAACAAATAAATAAACGTGCCACTGGCGAAGACCGTAGGAGCGTCTTGGGGAACTTGGAACTGCGCAGACCGGCACGTCGGTCTTAATTAAAAACGACAGCCTGACCTGCTGACAAGTTGAAGCAACAAACAGAGCAGCGGGTGGCACGGGATTCTCACAAACGGAGATTTGGAAATGTGTGAAGAGAAGAGAGAGATCAACATGACAGTATATTCAGTTTCTCTTTCGCACCGCAGACAGCTTTAAATCAAAGTGGCTGTTGACAGACGCAGAGCAAAGAGAATTGTGGGTGAATAATGTGTTGTTGGTGTAACGGCGGAGGTATCTGCTGTGATTTAAAAGCTTGGTGAGGATTTCGATAAACATTATAGCAGTGCAGGGCCATGTGAAAGTAAGTGAAAGCTACTGAATAACACAAAGAACCCACAAATTTAGCGGATATGAAGATTCAATACACAAACGATTAACTTTTTATAAAGCGAATGGTATACAGACCTTTCTTATAGTTTCTTTTCTCCCTTGTGGTTCTTTCGGTTGTTGTTTGTGCTTTTTTGTTCTCAATGGTGGTATTGAATTCAGGGAATATGAGAATTAAAATAAAGTTGCGGATGCATGCTGTGTACAAATGAAAGCGATATAGGAACTCTCGTCTGCAGTGTCTCCATCTTGACCCAGGTGCTCCAGACTCGTACCGCACATTCTCCAGACTCGGCTCAACCAAGGTTCTTGAATTTATTCTATGGATGTGAACAGCCACATAAATGAAATGTCCAGATTGGTTGTGGATAAAAGACAGGTGGTTTTCCAACTGCAGGTTTGAAAAGGTGCATGGGATACTACAGCAAACGAACAGTTCTTGGTGTCCCAGTAACACGAGAAGCTCTGGAATGAGTTAGGTCACGACTTCAACATTTCTAACATACTGGTCAAACTTAATAGCATGCAAATGTGGCGGTATAGAATATTGATATGGAAGAAAGTTACTTTTTCCAAGTTTGCCATTTTCTGTCAAAATTTTACATTAACTTAAAACTGATGAACTGCAAAACTTGAATTGCTGGAGACTGTGCATCTACCAGCATTCCCTATTAGACTATCATTCTTAATTCAACATGCAAAACTAAATAATAATAATAATAATAGTTATAAAAATTTAATTCAGTGTTAAGAATTACATAAAAGTATGATAAAATATATAAAAATTAAAATGTTTTATATTACAAAATAACTATATATATATATATATATAAAATACATACAAAGTAATATAAAAAATATGAAGTAAATAAACAGTATTAACATAACATAACATAATATATTATATTATAATAAAATATAATACAATACAATACAATATAATGTTTAAATAAAGGAAAAAATGGACAAATATAAGAATTCTAGAAGTGGACTTTTAAACTCTACTGTATTTTTAAGGGAAATTAGAAATGACGCAGGATATGAAAACTGCGTCCCACATGAAGCCTTTTTGTTCCATCAGAGGTCGTGTTGATGAGGGTTTTGTCATCAAAAAAGTCACAACAGTTCAATGCAAAGAGGCGTCTACAATCTCTTGACAACACATCGAAGCAGATGCTTGGGAGGGTCGGAAATTTGCAAGGCCATAACTTTTCATCAGCTGAGTATTTTTACAAACGTAAATGGCCGTGCAGCAACTCGGGATCCAAACTCTAGAGATATCTGAGATTCGGACCCACGCAGTGAGCTATTGCAGTAAATTACAATATAAACCGAATCGTTTACGTATAGATGAGGACATTCCCTTCTTGCCCGGTTTTGTAAAAAATAGAAGTGGGAAATGGTTTTGCTGGTTGGCCGAGATCTTGCCCCCCCAAGGGATGGTAATCAGGGGCCCTGGATGGTCTTCTATTAGTCTGCTTATGAGGGACCGGCACAGGTGTTATCCTTATGTTACTCACCCAGGTCAGAGATACAAAGAGGCCAGGACCACACTATGGGCGTAGACTCACATAAAGACACGCAAAAACCTCTCAAAGTGGCTCAAAGGCTGCAATGAATTATCAATTTTTGAATGTTTACAATTAGGTTTTTGCTCATGGTCTAACTTCCTTTTCTCATTTCATATGCAAGGCATACAAAGATCAATCTTGTTGTTGTCCATTAAATTGTGGACTTGCTCTAACCTTGAATAGAAAGCATTTCTGAAAAAATTCTGAGATGTCTCCTCAGATTTGACTACTTAGAGGGCCATTCCTTGAAAATTAATAGATGAGGGAGAACAATTTTGACAAGCCTTGGCTCTGACCACTTGGTATTCACTTATACCCACCCCAACCCTGAATTTTAGGAAGTTTAGAAAGAGACAGGCCTTCATTTAGTTGCCTGTATAATTCTGTTTGCTGAGAGTTCCCTGTAGTTCAAATGTGGTACTGGTCTACATGTTGTACTGATAAGCCTTAATATAACTCATCATTATCTGGGTTACTCTGGATTCTTACTCGCTTTGCCAAAGTCATTGTGACTCCAAGGCCTACCCGTTTGGCATTGGGACCAGAAACACGCTTGCGTAAAACGGTACAACATAAAGGCACCATATTGTTTGGGTTATTCAGAAGAAAGGTATGCATATTTTAGCTATTGAGGCTAATGCACACGCCAAGTATATGATCCTAAGGATTTGAAGGTAAATACAACCTAGAGATGTTTGAGTTCTTGGCTTTGATGGGGCAAAGTTCTAGTTTTGAAACATCAAAAGAAACTCAAAGTGCTCTCGGAACGTTCCTCATTGTGTCCGAGGCCAACATGGGAGTGTAAATATATGCAACACCCAAGCCATCACCAAACGTCTAAGCAACAATTCTGAATGGACGTTCAGACTTGGCCACTTGTTAAATGCAGAGCTTTGGCCTCACAGTACAGCTGAAGTCTCCAATACAAAATGAAGCAGGTTTATGTAAACCACAGAAACAGCTTGAAAACACATGCTAGGCGCTCTGGCTGCAACGCTAACAAAATTAGCCATGAAAACTCTCAATGGAGTGTGGCCATGAAGATGCCTCTGAGCTATTCTCCATCCAGATATCTCGCTAGTTTTTAAGCCTATCAAAATCTCGCATATCAGACCAGCATGTGGATAATATTACCATTGCAATACGATACACACACACAAAAAGTATAGAGATGTAATACAATTCAGAAAGAAAATGACCTGTACACAAACTTGCTGAAATTAAAACTTTTTACACACTGTTGAAAAAAACATACATATATATAATCTATTATATATGTACACATATACATAAATATTTATATAAACAGTAAAGTTAAAAACAGTTGGTCAGTTAACAACTGTTGTAATCTTTAAGCCTAGTTTCCTCAACACTGTTGACAGCCGTTGAAAAGGTCAGCAAATATGACAACAGAAAATTTTAACAAGGACTTAATATTGGATTTAGAGCGATTACGCTGAAATGTGCTTTCTTGATTGACAAATAAGCTCATGCCAATTCACACTACTACTTTTGAGAGCTGAGGAAAAAAGATACATTTAGAGGAAGGAGACACAAGCCCTTAATGTTTCACAGTCCTTCACCCTTATATCTCAAGCCCTCTGTAACACTTTCTACCATGTCTTTTCCTCTCTACCAATACTTATTTTCCTTCCTCTCTTTCTGTCCAATCCCATAATAATAAAACACAGGTGTGGTTATATATACCGGTCGGATAGCCAGATGCCAACAAGCTTAATTCGAAACATTTCCAGCTCTTCCGTTACTCAACCTTACACTTTATTGAGTATCATATGGACACGTTACAGAGACAACATATTTACATAATTACGGGAAAGGCTTACTGAGACGAATGGGAAATTTAATTTGGAGCCCATCGGTAACAAGGGCCCGCTGTGCTTCCAGGCCCTCGTGAGACAGACAAACACACCAACGCTGCTGTATAACAGGACTATAATTAGACTGACATGCTTCAGTTTTAGACGTGTGCATACTTTTCGTTCTTTCATACGATAATACAATAAAGGGTTGTCCGATAAAGGCTTTGCCAGGTGATCTCCTCACGTGTGTTTAAGGGTTCAGATGTCTGGAAACTAATGTGCCATTCTTCGTGTGATGTCATCGACTGGGCATCTACAACTACAACAGCGTAGAGTCTCAGCCACTGATTTATAAGTCAAGTTACAAGACTAATAATGAAGAGTTTGACTGACAGGGAATTTCTGATTAATATGCAGATTTTTTTTTAAATTTTTTTTTACAATCAATACATATTAAATGCGTTTAATTAATAAATATTAATTAAAAAATGGGCTAATTTTCAACAGGGCAACACAGAAATATGCAATATTGAAAATATGCTGTCAATAAACACCAGATTTAGACAAAATATTAAAAACTTACTATCAATGACAACAGATTTAGACACAATATTGAAAAATATATTGTCAAGAATGACAATAAAAGTTTACGGGCAGGCAATATCACTGATTATAATACTATTGCCGATCAAAGTTTTGGCGGGCAATATCACTGATTATAATATTATTGGTTATTTTATTGCTAACAAGTGTTGATATCAAAAGACAGGGAGAGAGTGCCTATTCATTAGATGCCGTTAAAAAGATTATGGTTTTTAATAAGTGGCCTCATAACATTATAAGAGAATATCTGAACAGTGAGTCACAAAATATAATGGGAAAGCTATAATATATGTCTTGTAATATTATAGGCACATATGGTGCATATTAATCGCATATGTAGAGTAAATGACTGGATTTTAAAAGAAACATTTTACACAGCCAACATTATGAATTCTGTACCTTTAAACTTACAATAATTATAGTATTATGCCAAATTATGCCTTCTTATGTTAGGCTTATATTTTGCTAGTTACTCTTTCTGAAAACAACACTTTCACATACAAAAAGGTATATTCATCATTATTTGCTTTTTGCAATAAATAAATACATAATTTTAAGTTATGTTTATCTATCTGCTGAGAATAACATCATAGACATCAATTATTTTTACTTCACTCATCGCACTTATGAAATAAGTTGTAAGTCCTGAAACTGGTCAGGTTGTGTCTTGAGTCTCTGTTGTGAATGTATATAAAACCTAACAGTGTAAACACCTCATAGGGCGCACTGACACCAGTCAGAGCAGTTGCCTTCTGAGGGGTCCCAGAGCCATCACTGGTGTCGTAAACTTGAATGAATGGAGTAACACCAGCCCGTGTTAACCCAAGGTGGGGTAACTCTAAACCAACATTGCACTCTAAGGGGTCACAGTAACCTGTTAACACCATAGTGACAAACAAAGACAGCCATTCATCCCATCAAGTGGGGATAGAGGGGCCTACAACTTGAACCATTCACAAAGTGTTTACAGGACACATTTCTTAAACTGTCTACAAGAAAATTCTTACTATATTACTGTATTTACAATCTGGTGATCAAATGGGAATTAACAGGACAGTGCCTCTGGATTCGACTTTTATAACCCAATATGGAAAGATGGAAACCCACACAGAACGAAAAACACTCATTTAGGTGTAACAGCCAAATAAAGCCATTAAAACATTTTAATTTAAGCCAAAAGGTCTGGCGTGGTCATAATCACACTTTGCAATTTGGAATAGAACTTGTTGAGAGGGTCTCTTTATTGGGCCTGTTATTCTAGGGCAGAGGATTGGCTCCATAAAGGGCACAGGAAAAAACATGACACAGAGCAGCTGTAAGATGCCCAATCCGAACACAATCAATTCTTATTGCAATAAACCCTCCATTCTCCCATTCAGTTGTGCTCTCCCCTCTTATTCTGCTTTAATTGAGGGACTTTATGACGGTGGATCGTGTAAAAGCCTCTCAGCAAAGGTCAAAGGTTAGTGCTCAAGCTCTGAATGGTGCACATTCCTGTCCATCTCTCTTGGTGACGACACCTCCTGTTTCTTTGGTGTAATAAGAGGTAAAATAAACATTTCTGGTGTCAATGAAGAGGTTTCTGAGTATTATTAAAGGGGCTGTAATGATATACAAGACAAAAAAGGTTAAGATCAATTAATCTGACATTGAAATGGAAGCCCCCACTGCACTATGACATCATTTATGGTGATGTTATGAGCGGTTGCCAGGACAAACAGTTAATATAACCTAAAAACAATAGACAAAGGATCCATCAAAGCCAAGAGACTCCTGAAAGAGGTCATTCCAAATCCGAGATGAGGGAATTTCTGCAGTAAACACTTTAAACCGGAAATTTCAAGGCATTTTACACCAATGATAGTGAGATAGCAAGTTTTATCTTTGTAATTGCAGTTCAGGGTAAAGGGTGCTGACAACCTCCTGTTTTGAGATGATGAAAGGTCTGTTTTTTGCTTTTTTGGAGTTTAACACCAGGCTGTGCGTTCCTGAACAGCATTTCTGGCGTGTGGCTCAAAGAGCCATCTCTCAACGCAGGTATGTCAGTCTGTGCCTCCTTACAGACAAAACAAACACAGATACTGTATGAAGCTCCATAAGGCCCATTGTGATTGTTTTCTAATCATTGTTTTTTTCTAATTCTATGTTTTCTAACACAAAAAAGCAGTACTGTAAATTATTCTGGGTCAGGGGAGAGTTAAAGTTAATCGCACTTGAAAAGTATATTATTAAAGACAATTATTTTGGGGTTGGTGTGTGTAGAGAATGTTCTATGAGTGTGTTTGCTGTACATTATGTTCAAATAGGTACAAAAAAATAAATAAAAATAAAATAAAAAAGAGAGAGATAAAAACAAAAAGAACTCTGATAAAAACAAAAATAATTTCTAAAAAAGTAAATGTTTAAAATCTACAAAATGGAATCTGATCAAAATAAAATTACCTGTAAAACAAAATAATTATTTTACATTTGAAAAATAAAACAAAAACAAGGAAATCTGATAAAAATAAAATTACTTAAAAAACAAAAAATTACTAAAAAAATATTTTAGGCATAAGGTTAGGGTTTGGATGTAAGATTATCTGTGAAATAATTATTCGATTTATATATGCAAAAAAATATGAATGACATGTCAGTGATTGGATGCAGCATGGTCCAAAAGTCTGAGACTAACCACAATATAAAAAATAAATTAATGAATTAAAAAGAAACATTCAAACATGTTTTAGATTTGGATGTAAGATTGTATGTGGAAAAATTATGAATTAAGCATTAAAGCAAAAAAACTATGCATTTTGAGATTTTCGCACCCTGCATTAACGGTGTCTGTCTGCATACTATACAGTATATGCGAAATAGTGTATATATATATATATATATATATATATATATACATACATATATAATGACTACTATATATTGTAATATTATGGAGTCATGTAGGGGGAAAAAAACATTTCCCTCATTTTTTGTTTAGAAG
>NW_015639527.1:151017-152721 GCF_001515625.1 Sinocyclocheilus rhinocerous | reverse complement strand
TATATAAGAAATAGTGAACAGTGAGATAAGCCAACATTGATACCCAAAGTATCTGAGGCAGGATATTGTGGTCTGCTTCAGAACAGCCGCAGCACAAAGTCCACATTATACCTCCCTAAAGAACAACACTTCACCAAGAGCTCCTGTATCACAGCTTGAAAAAAAGAAAATCAAAAACAGGAACAAATATCAAACCAAATATTTTTACAAGGAAAACAGCAGCCTTTTCAGCACTTCGACACAACTATCGAATATCCATCCACATATACATACCCAAACAAACCTACTGATGCTAGGAGACTCTAGCAAGCTCCAGTGAGCAATGAAGACTTATCTCTTCCAAAGCCTTTTGTGTCAAGAATCTGTGATTTCAAAAAAGAAAACACTCCCAGGATTTGTCCAGCTAAAGTATGGCGTAATCTTTGCAGATAAAACAATTTATTTTTCTTTTGTGAAACGAAAAGTGCAAAAACAAGAGCCAGTTATAAGTGAACAAAAGCAGGAGCTTTAGATAAGTATCCACAATTCCTGTTTGTGCAATACCTCAGATGGAGATCACTGCCAAACACCTCTATTGTACTTATCAAAACTAAATAATACATATGTGAAAATGTACTTTAGAGAACATAAATAATGAAATATTCTGATTAGGTCTGCGTATCATAGTTCAGGATCTCAGGATCTCTTCAAAGGTCTCTGAATTGTTGACTTTTTGGGGATTTTTTAAGACTTTTTCTCCCAGTCCAGCTCATAATCACTCTTAAAAGATTAGTTAAAAGCTTGTACAAGTTAACATCAAATAGAAAGTAAATTATACCTGCCTAAGACGCCATGATCTTTCCAATACACAGACTAATCCCTGAGAGACTGAGATAAATTCCAAGCCGATATCAGTTTCCTAATGCTACCGCTCTGACTACATCCTGGACCCACACGGCAAATGTGGGCATTTTCGTGGGCAGACCTAGAGATGGCAGAGACTAAACACAAAGTTTCCATTCTCCCCTTCCTGAAAAACAAGAAAGGTACAGGTAGAGAGAGAAAAAAAATGGAGGGAGGATTGAGATTAAGGGCTAAACCTTCCGATCAACTCCACGTCTGAAACAGAGTCGGCCATTATTCTCGCCCCTGGCTGCAACTTCAGAGAGCAATTCGAAAGGAGACCATGCCAATATGGTTAGCAGCAAAAACTAAAACAGAGCCGACTACTATAAAGTCCCAAATTATGAATAACGTCCTGCATTTTTCCGCTTCTGACACCTACATGTCCAGGCCAAATCCCACTGCGTGTCCCGGTAATGGTGATTTGGTTAATGGCTATTGGTGGAAACAGGACTTGGCCAGCAGCTCTGAGCAGAAAAAGACTAATGAGGAGAATGTGAAAGAGCCAGTGCATAATGACTACATATTCCTTGAGTCATTTAACACATTGCAGCTCTTACCACGTTATTCTACTTCTGCACTATATGACCATGTCTAAGTGAGTCTGAACTAGGGATGTGCGCGACGACTAATTTGACTGTCGTTTAAACGAAAGTTTTGTATCCGACTAGTCTAAAAGCAAGAAACCCCCAAAAGATGGTAAGAAGAAAAAAACCTCTGTGCGTGCGTGTAGCATAGCCTATATAATAGCCTATATTTGAAATACTTAATCTATGAATCACACTGTCAAATCCCTCAATGAATTCCGCTTGCCGCACACTT
>NW_015639527.1:148235-150568 GCF_001515625.1 Sinocyclocheilus rhinocerous | reverse complement strand
TAATGTATTATTTTTCAAACTTTTTATTTTAACTTGTTATTTAAAATGTTTTAAATGCAATGTTAAAATGATGGTAATGTGAATGATAAAATCCTGTTTTTGTTTTTCTTTTTTTTTCTGTCGTGTAATCGACTATTGTTTTCAGTGTCGACTAGTAGGAGCTGTACCGTTTAGTCGACTAGTCGACTAGACCCGCACATCCCTAGTCTGAACCAAGGAAGAACTGATATAGACATTTTAGCCACTTGTCAATAGCCAATAACTATTTTGTATTTGCATTATGATTGCTTGCATTATAATTTCATAAATTATTATATATATATTAAAAAGTGTTAACAATAAAGCTGCAGAATATTTGAGAATATCACAATGTAACATACAATGTTTCAAGCAAAATCAGGTATCAACACATTAAGATATATATCAGAAAAGTAAAAATATATAGAGTAAAAAAGGAGTAACTGCTTAGCATTGAAATGGAAAAAAAGCCTTTAAGGAAGAAAGGGCATAAAAAGAGCAGTCTAAAAGAAAACTACTGCTGCTAACAGACATACAGCAGATCAAATGAGGTGAAGGCTTCATATCCTGTGCATGCTTTTTATGCATCCCAAAATTTCCAGGTTTTTCAAGACCGTGGGAACCCTGTGTCTTTAGGCCTGAATGCTGAGCATTTGAGCATGCTTTATCACCATTGTACACTACTAGAAAAAGGCACAAGGTAATTGGTGCTAAAGCCAATTAGTATCTTTGTGCCCATTTAGATGCTTAACAACTCATATCTGTCTGAAAGAGAGGTTTCAACTACTGAGTGACATCTATCACCAATTAGTGGTGATATAGAGGTGTCAGGAGTCATGTGGATTGTGTGTGTCTGCATGGGAGAGAGTCAAATTAAGCCATTCCAGACCGTTAAACTTCAGCGGTGTTTATTTAACAGCCACTTTCACTGGCCAGTTAACTCTTTTTCATCAGCTGTGAAACTATTACAGGGGCCCTGGGAGAAGAGGGAACTGGTAGGCCTCACCCCATCACCGAACACTTCATTCACTTCGCTAAGATCCACAGCTTTCTGTAAGCTCTTGGGGTGAAGTTCATGACTGATGGTTTTCAAAATCCTTGATAAATATCCATTCCCCTTCCAGGCCGAGTAATACAGGCTGACAGGACGAACGCATGGTGGAGATGATCCTCCTTAATCGAGTGATACTTTATGGGCCCCGAGAGAGTCCGGGAACACGTGACAATCAGGGTAAATGTGAACGGAAGGATGAGAGAGAGACAGAGAGGGAATGCAAAAGAGAGATAGGGGTGCAAAAGTTAAAAAGCAAAATGAAGGATAAATTATGATGGAAGAAGAAAGCTAGATTATAACTGAGCTCTTGTCTATTTCTTCCAAAAATCTTCTTCAAAGTATAGCTGCTCATCCATTGTGCCCGAATGAGATTGAAAAGCTGCAGATCTGTAGTAATAAAACCCAGATGCTTCAGAAATAGCCAGCACAGGCCTGAAAACTACCAGAGCGTCAGGCTTTCACTCTTTTTTTCCCCTCATCCTCATTGTTTTCAAATCTCCACCAGATGGAACCAAGCTTTTTCTCCTGTCTGTTTTTCTGGGAGATGGTTTAACTTCATCAAGGGAGAATTACCCAGCATATGTGTAGAGCAAGTTAAACGTGACACGTAAAAACAGCCCACAAAGCTTTGGTGTGAATTAAGAAGAACAACAAGTCTTGAAAACTAAATAAAACTAATAAAACAAATAAAACTTGCCCGGAATCTGCAGCTGGGACAGAGGAGAGCCGAACGTAGCGGTTTCTAATCTCTAAACCAATTGACGTTTCCTTTGTAAGGATGTGCTCTGTGACCACCATGATGATAATCTAGATAACTTAAAAAATTCACTTTACTTCAAGTAGAATTCCAGCCATGATTCACTGAAATTTAGGTCGAAACATGCTCTACATGAATGCTAACACTTAGCAAGCTCAACTTTATGCAGAATGCAATTCATAATGAAAAAAACACGTCTTCTGGCATCTATGGTCAGCTTTCCCTTTCAGATTGAAACACACCATAATGCATGGCAGACAATGATTTTCTTAAACAGTATTTTTGACTTGTTTTACAGTACGAATATCAAACATTCTTAAATCAAGATACATTTACTTGAAAAGCACAACGCGCTCAAATTGATTTGATTTTGACGCAATAATTACACTGAAGCTGGCAGGCAGCTATGGTAAGGGGCATGAAATTTCCCGACCAGGCGCCGAGTGCCGCCAATCACAACACACACTGGCCCAGCTAACCAATCACAGCACATTTCGTATTTCA
>NW_015639527.1:128756-146693 GCF_001515625.1 Sinocyclocheilus rhinocerous | reverse complement strand
ACAACACACATTGGCCCAGCTAACCAATCACAGCACACACTGGCCCAGCTAACCAATCACAGCACATTTCGTATTTCAGAAAGCGGGTCTTCATTTGATACAGGAACTATTCGAGCCGTTCATGCCAGACTGGGGAGAGAGGTGTTGTAATAATGTAAAATATGTGAAAAATAATGTGTTTTTCGAACAACCTAGTATGAGAGCATGTTCCCTTTAAGGTATTAAACCTTGTTTTGTGAAAAATAAGTCAAAATAAAATTGAGTTAATTGACAAAAAAATTTTTAGTTTTGTGTGTGCGTGTGTGTGCGTGTGCGTGTGTGTTTTGGAGGAAAGTTTTAAGAGAACTGTGCTCAGTAAGTTAGTCTGAAGTAAGCTACCTAAATAATAAAAAATCTGGTTCAGTGGCACAGAAATTTGAAGGTAACTCTATCGCCACCAATAGGCTTGTTATTGCCAAGAACACAAGTTAAAGGAATAGTCACCCAGAAATTATTTTAATCATTTACTCAACCTCATATTGTTCAAAACTTGTATGACTTACATTCTTCTGTATGAATTACATTCTTTTGAAGAATGATTCAACCATTTTGTCCATACAAAACCAACACTGATCCCCAATGACAGGATGGACAAAAAAAACAACAACAACTTGAAGAAGAAGAAAGTCATACAGGTTTTGAACAACATGAGGGTGAGTAATTGACAAAATAAGCAGGAACAGAATAAAGAGTTTTAATTTTTGGGTGAACTTAATTATGTACAATGGAACCGCTTGCAATATCAACCTCATATTGTTCAAAACTTGTATGACTTACATTCTTATGTATGAATTACATTCTTTTGAAGAATGATTCAACCATTTTGTCCATACAAAACCAACACTGATCCCCAATGACAGGATGGACAAAAAAAACAACAACAACTTTGTGCCACAGAAGAAGAAAGTCATACAGGTTTTGAACAACATGAGGGTGAGTAATTGACAAAATAAGCAGGAACAGAATAAAGAGTTTTAATTTTTGGGTGAACTTAATTATGTACAATGGAACCACACGCTTGCAATACATAGGACAAGCACAAGCAATTCTCAGTGCCAGGGCACAAGCTGGCTATTTGTAAACTCAGTAGTATGTTTTTGGGTTGGTTGGACCACTGTGTGTGAATAAACTAGATTTTGTAATGTGAATAAGTAAACAGTACTTGAAACAGTCAAGAAACAGATTTTCATTGTAAAATTCTTCAGTTCAGCTGCGAAACAGAGCCCCAACTTTCACGCGGTCTCTTTGTTCCTGCAGTGGGACAACTGACAGCTCTGAAAAATGGCAGCCAGCTTTACGTCACCACACTTGTCTTGATAAGATGACAACTCAAAACACAGTTGGAGAATAACAGGAACTTAATAAACCCCCTCGCAGACTACATGACGACTTCTCCACTTTTGCCTTGTTTTCTTTATCCCCGCACATCATTTGTCAGTCAATATAAAAACTGTATTTCAAAAGTAACTTACAAGGGGCCGCAGAGATTATCGATTATAAGAAAAATGAACATTGGTACAAATGAACAAATGAACATTGGAAAAGAGAGAATAGAGCCAATAGAGACTTCACACCAAAGCAAACTACTAGAAATTTAAAAACAGCTGGAAACAGTAGCCTCGCTATTAAGTCATTGATGATGATTATCCGCCAACTCTTTCTTGGGTCTGTGAGAACACTTTTCATTTTTATTTGGTAAAGAGCTCTTGTCAGCAGAGCTAAAGGCTTGGCAGGCGTAGACTTGATGGTTTCAAAAGAACATGTTCTTGAAAAACCTGGAGTCTAGTGTATGAAGCTCAAAGTATGATATGTATTCTCCTTAAGATCATATATTTGCAGCCTTGAACGTCTAGTTTTTTACCAAAACAATCATAAATTGAAGTTTAGCTTCCAAAAAAATGCGTGGAATACCAAATAACCTTATGATTTAGAATTGGCTCTTCTAGTATGGCTTTCAGCTAATTTCTGGCTCACGGTCAAACTCAGGACTCAAGGGAAACCCTTCATCTGTTTTTAGGAGTTTTTACTTTCCATAGAGAAGTAAACAAACAAACAAACCTATACAGTACCCTTGAGACACACCCACATCGTTACTGGGCCACTGGAGATTGGGCACTACCTTTTCTGGCACATATATATTTAGTGTCTCTCTCTCCTCTTTGCGGTGCAAGGCGAACCCCTGGCTGCCGACCTAAAACCGTGGAAATTCAATTACAGTCATTTAAGTGTTTCATAAAGCCATAGGAGGCTAGCCAGAGGTATGCTTATAAAACCAGGAGCAAGTGAAGGTGGCGAGTGCTAACGGTCCTGCGCTCTCCCTGTTGCTCTCTTTTTATACTCCCTCTTTCCATCTGTCCCCTTCTCCTCGCTTAAAAACGCTGAATGGGTTACCAGGAGGACAATGACAGACAAAACAACAGCCCCAGATAGACTCGTAAATCACAGCAGGTTGGCTGGTTTAAGAGTAGGCTGCTGTTTCTGAGCTTTACGTATGTCCAAAAGCTCGCAGGGAGACACACACAGACAGGCAGGGTCACCAGCCAATGTAGAATCCACTAAGAGATGGATGAGCATTAAATGGAGAGAGGAAGAGATTTTGAATTTTCTCTACAGCTGGATCAAAAGGAGGACAGGCAGAAAGTGTGGTGTGCCTCAGGTCTCTGTCTTAGGGCCAATTTATATTTTGTTCTGTCATTGTTGACTCACTCATGTTGTTCCAAACCCAAATTACTTTTTTTCTTAAACTTGAAGCGCAAAAGGAATTTTAAAGAATTGTACTGGTCAAACATTTCCATGCATTTTGAACAAACAGGGACTGAGGCTTTCAAGCCTCAAAAATGATACAAAAGCATGTGGTCTATAAAACATGCGAGCTATATTCCATGTTTTCTGAAGCCATACAATTGCTATGAGTGAAAAACATACTAGAAAGTAAGTCATTGTTCAAAGCAAATCTTTGACCTTGCTCTCCTTGGTGTATATATGAGAGTGATGGATTTTTTTTTTAATGAATCAGTTAATCCAGTTTTTCAACTTTCTGGTCTGCTCCAAACACATAGCTATCATTTGGCTTCAGAAGACAGAATATAGTGGCCAGGACTGGCCACATTGTATGGACTAGTTTTATTATACTTTCATGGTGCTTTGGTACCCTTTTAAACTTCAGTCCACATTCATTGTAATTGTATGCAAACAAGTGAGCAGTACATTTCTTCAAAATTTACACTTTTGCACTTGACAGAAGAAAAAAGTCATACAGATTTGGGAAGACACGACGGTGAGTAAATGATAGCATAATTAGAAATGTAAAGCCAGTCAAGAGAGCACAGATTTGAGTGCAACATTAATAGGCATGAATTGGGCAACTCCTTGTGGTGACATGCTCAGTAATTTCTTGCGGTGTGAAATAGCTTTTATGAGTACTGGAAGGCATCCCCCAGAGGTTTCCAGCTTTCTCCGCAGGCTGCTGTAGGTGCTACAGCAACAAGCTACGAGGGGAAGCAAGACCACACAAAGCTAAAGCTAGTGGGAGTTGTAAAAGTAAGGGAGGAGAATGTGCTAAAACACAATGTTACCAGACAGACGAACAACCACAACTGCATGTGCTGTAACAGTTTAGAACCAGACCAATTGCCAGGTTTAAATTAAGAGTCAAGGGCCCACTTTGTAATGGCTCTAGCAATGGTGCCCAGTGACTTTAAATAACTAAAACATTGATGTAGAAGTTGGCTGCGACATGCATACATCATGTATGACCTGGGTATCATCCACCTATTTTTGATGGGGCATTAGTGGCAGTCCTTTAACTACTTTATCTGAATCTAAGTAGACTAGAGATAGTTTTTACTGAAATAAAATCCACTTGGTTCAAAAATATGAAGTGGCATGATGCTTCTGAAGTGGATTAAACTCAAATCCTATAAAACAAAAAAGACAAACACGAACTTATGAAACCCTTCCCAATAGGGAAAACCTCCATAGACGTGTTGTATGAGAGGGTTATATTTAAGAGTGAAGTCTAGTAAAATGAGCTGTTCTGTGAAGAGATCAGCCAGGAGAAACTGGGATCATATATAAAGCTATGAGAAAGGAGAAAGTTAAGAATCTCTGAGGACATCTGAATCATGCAACCCTGCACAGAACATCACAGTTAAGAGGAGCAAACCCCTCGCCAACAGACTCTGGACAAGAGCACAGGGCTTCCTCCGGTGACATCACACAGCCACAATAAAAAATAAATAAATAAAAAAAACACTGCAGAAATACTGGGCACAGTATCAGAGCTCATCTCAAAATTTTAACTAGTCATTGACTACTATTCAAAACTTGAGCATTTTTCTCCTTTCTACAAAACAAAATAACCTTTCCATTAACAGTGAAAGAAAGAAAGAGAGAGAGAGAGAGAGAGAGAGAGAGAGAGAGAAAGAAAGAAAGAAAATACTGGGCACAGTATCAGAGCTCATCTCAAAATTTTAACTAGTCATTGACTACTATTCAAAACTTGAGCATTTTTCTCCTTTCTACAAAACAAAATAACCTTTCCATTAACAGACAGAGAAAGAAAGAGAGAGAGAGAGAGAGAGAGAGAGAGAGAGAGAAAGAAAGAAAGAAAGAAAGAAAGAAAGAAAGAAAGAAAGAAAGAAAGAAAGAAAGAAAAAGAATTTAGCTAGGTCTTTACCAGTGCCAGATTCATTCATAACTGGCTGCATTAATATCAGTAATTTCAGTTTGGTTTGAAATACAGCAGCCATCTGTTATCTTAGAATAACTGGTGAATGCTTTATTACTGACTGGGTGGGCATGTACAGTCCTAATGGATGAGGTGTAACACACTTCCCAGGCCTTAAGGAAACTCAGCTTATTAAGCCTGATGACTTATGGAAAACAAATCGCTCCTAAGATAACAGCAAAAATGTGCACCCGCGCTGCAATGCAATTACACTGAGCACTATTACATAAAGCTGTTGAGACAAACCAAATAATCAGTCGTTTTCTCAGAAATTCCACACGTCAGGTGCAGGGGTGGGATGTAAGGAGATGTAATCTCTTCATCTAGACTAGTTGAGTCCAGTAGTCCGTTAATCCGTTTTTCCCTCCCTCATTCATAAATCAATTCTGTATTCGGGTCCGCAGGCTTCGTTCCCATACCTCTGAGAGCATAGGGTGGTCCTCTTGCTAGAGCAGCCCGTTTATGCTTTGCCAAAAACAATTCTGCGGTTGAGATGTGACAAATAAATCGGGTTAAAAAGTGATATTTTTAATAGCTGGGACACAATGCATAAACCTAAAATGGCACCTAAATTTATTCAAAATATAAACCACATTTCTGACGATTACATAACTGCCTGCTTCGCATACAGAGTAGCTCTTAGTACAGTAATAACCAACATATGTTTGCTACAATTGCATTTCGATTTCCTCTATAGGAAAATGAAAATTACCAGTACAGTGAGTGAACTTTCACAGAAAACAAGATTCTTTATGCAGTTCACCAAAGCAAACTTCCTTGAAATGGAAAGCGGATGCCGTCTGACTTGGGAGAGATGGAGAGCTGGTTAAAGAGCTGATCAGTTCCAGGTCTTCTCTTGTCCCCAGTGATGTTGGTTTGGCGGTGAAACTAGGGGGACCAGGGTTCACGGCTACGCAAACAAACACAGCGTAACGCTGGTTTGGATGGACTCACTGAGCCTTGGTTTGTGAAGATGAGGCTTTTTATGGAGGGCCGACAGGAGAAGGGCTCTTATTGTGCGAGGGACGCGTATGCAATACAGCGGCTTTTTCTGGAGGGTCCAGCTCACCGCGCTGGGCTGACTCACTCACCGCAGGCAGGTTTGCCGGACAGGGAGGATGGATTCTGGGATAGCCTGGGAATAGTTAGAGCTAAATATGCTGTTCTCTTGGGAGTTCTCTCTCGCACTCGTCAACTCCCACTTTTATTTACTCGTCTGATCTTAATTAAAAGGAGGGAGAGTAAATAAGTAAATGACCAGTCAGCCTTTTTGACTCAATAGGCTGCCTTCAATGGAAAACCGAGTTAGGATTTAAGTGTGTGTTTCTTTAACTACGACCACTTTTGGCTCTGTGGACCATTAAAAAATTAAAACACTTTTCATACTCTTATTAGCTTTTTTAAATTGTCTACTAACATTGTCTGTACATATATTTCATAATTTATTCTGAAAGTTATAAACATTTTGCATTTTGTATTTATTTGATCTAAAATTCAGTAAAAATAGTAATATTGTGAAATATTATTAACATTTAAAATAATAGTTTTCTTTTTTAATAAATTATAAAAAGTGATTTATTTCTGTAGTGGAAAGCTGAACTTCCAGCATTACACGATCCTTCAGAAATCATTATAATATGCCGATTTAGTGATTAGAAAGATTTCTTATTACTATCACAATTGAAAACAGCTGTGCTGCTTAATATTTTTGTGGAAACTGTGATTTTTTTAACTCTGTTTCTCTCAGTGTTGGGGATCATCTTGAGGTGAGTGAACCATGATGGCATTCCCATTCAACGCTGTGTTGATCTTTCTTTTACAGAGCAAAGTACATCAAGCTAGATAAAAGTGCAGTCATGGGAAATTTGCATTCAAACAGGACAACACTGGGTTAAGAGCTGGAAAAGAAAAAAGAAAAGGGAGAAGAAATGTGAATGAAGGACATACGAAAAAGAAATTTAAATGTAGGTTAGTAGGGGTGGAAAAAAACAAGAAGTGAGTAAATCACTCATAGACGAATATGTATGAGAAAACACCACATCTAACAGAGAGTCATTCCCGGCTCACACTCTGAGGTTAAGTACACAGTCTGATGGAGGTAAATGCTGAATGTGACATATGGAAATTCCTGCTTAATATACACAAATAAAGCCACTTAACCTGAGTGATTAATCACGCTGAAGCGATTTCGTTCACAAAGCGCCGTTGTGGACTTGCTAACACTCGCATTAAGAAAAAATGTTCACACAGGAAGTCAGGTATGTAATAGTAGTAGTTAACTTCTCATACAAAAACCAGTGGCCTTTTACTACATGTGTGATACAGCGAATGAAAATGCGAGTGGTGTCATGCATATTTCCTCTATCCCCTACAGTTCATATGGTTTCCATCTCAGAAAATTCATGTTAGATAACAGTCATGACACTAATGGCAACCAAGAATTTCTCACCTCTTTATAGCTATAGAGTTCATGTGCACCTGAATGTCTTTAGGGAACAAAACATATTGTAGACATAAAGCTGTACACGGGAGGTTTGAAAACGCATGTGAATATTTGTGGCACAAGCACTAAATGTCACATTAGCAAACCTGCGTCAATAGTGTCTAGAGTGTACTGTCAGTGTAGCGATTTTAGAAGCACAGCTCACAGAGGAGCCATCTATGCTAGTAAATCTTTCATCCTCATGTGAAATTACTGATCGTACAGATTTTTTGGCCCACAAATACAAAAAAAACTAAAAATGTGACATTAACCCTCCTGGACAATAGCGTAGGGCCGCCTACTCACCTATCAATCATTTCATTAAAACAAAACTATTTTTTTGACACGTCAGTTATGTGTGACTGGCTGTGAAGTGTTTCATCGCCAGGTAATGTTTTATAACCAAGAACATCAATCTTTTGGTTATCTAGATCAGTTGGTCTTTTTCATTAGAAATTAGCCTACTGATTGCCACCATTGATGGACAATTTTTTTTTATAATATTAAAAATATCTGTATGACAGTATATTCTGCAGTTCTTCCCTGCTGTACCGAATATTCGTCAACGATATTGCATTATACATTTAATTATAGTCATCGTCACATGACCAGCATTTTCGTCTCGTCTCGTCTCGTTTTCGTCACGTAATAAAGGTTCGTTGACGACGATATTTAGTCATAATTTTCGTTGACGAAAGCAACACTACTCAAGGGCAACGCGTCATGCATTCTCCGGACAGTTCCTCTTCCAAACTGGAACACATGTGCAAACAGACACAGAGGCCCAGACATGAAATGGGTTACAGCTCATCTGCTTTGCTATGTAGCCATGTTAACTAACATTAAAAGCCCAATCGGTAGAGTTCAACCGAATCAAATGCTTCAAAATGTTGAGTTCACTGAGCTCATATGGATCGTCTTGACTCCGGGTGAGAGGCTTCACAAACAATGAGCTTAAAAATCGCTTGAACGCGGTCAACATACCGAGATAAGCTCCATTAACTTGCCCTACAGAGAAACACTGACAAGGTTAATGAAGATTTCTGGCAAAGGTGCAAAGCATTACATTCATTCTGATTAAGGGGACATGGAATGGAAATGGTGGACGACAGGCAGTATGAAGAACAAGCTGCGGAGGGCATCTTGCAGTCAGACTACAAATGGAGGCATAGATCAAACATGACAGATATATAAGTTTTCCCCTCAGAGTTGGCTAAGTTTACATATCACTCCATATCATGCACAGCTACGTTTTTGTTCTTGCAATGTGCGTGCCGCTCGCGTGGGTCAGAGACGGACAGATTTGGTCCACCACCTTAGTTCTTTTTTTACAGTCTATTCTGAATTTTTCATCTCCTAGTTAAGTTGGGGCAACAGCTGGAGCGCAGGAGGCTTGGATTCCACTCCCAGAGTCATGGAGGCGTATTAATCTTGCACGTCACCAGGCAAACTGATTAAACTCAAGCTGTATAATTGTGACCAAAGCTTAAAATTGAAATTGGATTTGAGCTATGGCTCATGAAATCGTTTTGTATGACGTTAATTCAAGTGATTCTACAAGGTCCATCAATTCTAGAACTTCAACTGCGGAAACGTATAGAGCAAAATCTCATTGTAGAAGTCTAATTCAGGGGTTTTCAATCTTTTTAATAGCAAGGACCACCAAACAAATAATGAGATAACCAATACTTCTTCACAAAACTACACGCAGATTTTTTTTAATGTGATTTTCAACAATGAGACATTGAGAAAGTAAAATGAAACAAAATCTAAAAACAAATTATTTTTATTCAGCAAGGGTGCCTTAAATTGATCAAAAGTGACAGTAAAGACTGTTTAAACTGTTCTCAGCATTGATAATATTTCTAGAGCACCAAATTAGCATATTAGAATGATTGTGAAAGATCATGTGACACTGTGAAGACTGGAGAAAAATCAATTGTCGGGTGCCACAAATTTGTTAAAATTTCCAAAGGGTGCCGCGACTAAAGAAAGGTTGGGAAACACTGATCTAGATATCACATTAATATCATTAGTAAAGAGAAAAAAAAGAAAAGTGTTTAACCAGTATTATCATCATGAATGGAAAAAAAGCTACATAAAAATATTTTTGTTAACTGAAATAAAAATAAAAATAAAAACTAACATAACTAGGAAAAACTAAAACTAAAATAAAATACACAAACGAATAAATAAATAAATATGGCTACACATTAATTTTAGTTTTAGATAAAACTAACTGAAAAAAATGATAAACTGAAAAATATATATCATCATTCATCATCATTTGGTTTCTCACGTGTAAACCACTGTTATTTTAATATAATTGAGATACCATTATAGTTTTTATTAATATTTTGAATCATTTTTATTTGTATATTTTCTGTTATCATTTTAATTTAAAGTTTAAGTAATTTGGTTGTGTGTCTTTGTCATATTTAGTAGTTTTTGTTTTTTAATACAGTTTTTATTAATTTTTATTTCAGTTTTTATTTTAGTTATTTTAGTAAATTAAAATCAGAAATTTTGCCTCAGCAACTAGCTGAAATAAAAGAAGTTTTTTATATTTTATTTCATTTAACATTTATTTTATTACAAGTAACAAAATTGTTTTTTTGTTTGTTTTTTTTAATTGGTTTTAATTTTATTATGCGTTTTAGTTGGAATCGCAGGCAGACTTTCAGTACCTCACCAAGCCCAAAGTGCAACCAATGTCTCCTTATCAAATTGTACAATCATGAGTGTGCCAAAATATGCATATTAGCATTAAAAAGAGATTTAGATCTGGTCATCCAGCAGTGCTGAAACTGCCAGGTTTTCTGGCTTTCCAGAGAACAAAACACAATGCTACACCATCATTCCCACTCCAAATTCCCCAATAATCTTCAACACACTCTTGGTTTAATTCCCAGCGCTGCCCTTCCTGCTGAGCTCCTTGCCAAATAAGATAGCTCGCTAGCTTGGCAACTGAGTGCTAACTGTAATATTTCTTTCATCATTCTGTTTATGTGGCGTCAAATCTGGCCTCGGAGTGCTGCTCTGCTTCAGGACATTCAACTGACTCACTGAGCTCTGGTCACTTCAGTACTTCTGCCCTCTAGGGGAAGATGAACCATTTAAACAACACAAATTCACACATATACATGTTAAATACTCGAGTTCTTCTGTTTTGAAAGCTTGGAAACTATTTTTGAAACACACTTTGACCCTAAAGATCTCCAAACCAACATTCTGAATGATCCATATGAAAGATATTAAACAACAGCAGCACATGAGTGTTTGTTCTGCTGCCAACAAGAACAAAATTTAAAACATAATGACTATTAAAAGCCAAATTCACAACATTCCAGATGTTGTTGTGACAGTTGAAGGAAGTCTCAGCAGCGATGAATTAAATACACTCGTTATTGAACATGAATGGAAAAGATGAAGTGAAAATGTCTTTTGTTTTTCTTTTCTGTTTTCTTTATGGTAAAGTATGTTTAACTTGTCCTCCTTGAGCTGTAGTCCAAGCCAAAGGAAGTACACTAGCCAGGCCTGCCTACCTAAAAACAGTTTGAAGACCTTACTGGCAAACATGCTCTATAATGCAACAAGCACAGACAAAAACCGAATCTCTTACGCACACAGAAACTACCTTTCATCATTATCTTCCCAACAACATTCAAATAAGTCACGTAAGGTTGTGATTTAAGAATAATTTTACAGTTGGTTTGTCTGTGGGTTGTTGGAACAACTAGTCTAAGGCCCAGATCAGACAGAATGTGTTTTTTGCAGTGAGAGGTGCCTTTTGTAAATTGGTTTCTATTGGCTGTTAGTGTTTTGAAAAGCGCCCAACGTCATTCACGTTTTGTTTTCCATTGTCCAATCGAATGAATGGAGAGGCGGGCTTTCCGTTGTGGTGACAGAAGTTTACAGCGGCTTGGAACATCTGAGGCGAGACTGCAATGATGGAGAAGCTTGTGGTGGCTGTCGCGGGTTACCCGGAGCTGTAATTTTTTTAGGTTTCTGCTAATATGACAGTTTACTTAACAGCAAACCAAAGATTCTAGAGCGCTCGTGCTATAATCCTTGATTAGACTGACAGAACAGCAAATTCGGTGGTTGCCTAGCAACATAAAAAAATGCAAACAAAATCTAAAAACAAATTATTTTTATTCAGCAAGGGTGCCTTAAATTGATCAAAAGTGACAGTAAAGACT
This sequence comes from Sinocyclocheilus rhinocerous, assembly GCF_001515625.1. Taxonomy (NCBI): domain Eukaryota; kingdom Metazoa; phylum Chordata; class Actinopteri; order Cypriniformes; family Cyprinidae; genus Sinocyclocheilus; species Sinocyclocheilus rhinocerous. Next base: position 135,241 of record NW_015639527.1, on the reverse strand, counting down.
GTTTAAACTGTTCTCAGCATTGATAATATTTCTAGAGCACCAAATTAGCATATTAGAATGATTGTGAAAGATCATGTGACACTGTGAAGACTGGAGAAAAATCAACTTTCATATAAATCAAGTAAATCAAATTTCAAAATATGATAGATATATAGATAGATAGTATTAGAAAATATAAAAAAATTGCAATAATACATACATTTAGTATTTTATTTTTTCTAGAGCACCAAATTAGCATATTAGAATGATTGTGAAAGATCATGTGACACTGTGAAGACTGGAGAAAAATCAACTTTCATATAAATCAAGTAAATCAAATTTCAAAATATGATAGATAGATAGATAGATAGATAGATAGATCGATAGATAGATAGTATTAGAAAATATAAAAAAATTGCAATAATACATACATTTAGTATTTTATTTGTTCATTCATTTATTCTTTTTTTCACTTAATTTTCAGAGACTTTGTAGCAGCTACCTGATGCCTCCTGGAAGTTCCCTGACCCCACTTTGAAGACCCCAGTCTAATCATTGGTCTGTGTTAACAACAACGCCAGGAAGTGTTTTTGTTGCAAGTTACAGCATGAAAAAAAAAAATCCATATTTTGCAAAAATATTGTAGTATTTTTCTTAAAAACGCCATATATTAAGTCAGTGACTCGACTGGGCAACATCCAACCCTTCTGTTTCATACACACACTGTATAATCAGTCTGTAAGTCATCTTGATTTGTACAGAGGGACATGTTGAGATTCTTACCTGGGCGATGTTTTTGTTGAGCAAATAGACACCATATTCAAACTGGAAACGCTCTCCTCTGGGGTAAAGAGGGAACCTGCAAACAAGAGCAGCAAAGAGGCATCATGAGAAAGAGTCTCAGCACTCACCTCTGAACTATTACACATGGTTCCCATATTAAACACAAAGTGAAGAACATTTTTTATGAGGTCGTAATCAGTTCATAACTTTGCACAGGACAACCTCACACCAAACAACGAAAAACAGCAGGTCATCTGGATAAACAGCTAACCAACAGACCGAACCCTGAAACTAATAACTGGATTTACAAACCAACGCTCAGAGTCAGGAATCTTTCAGTGTTTAAGGGTATTTATGTCCTGTGAAGTTAACCGAGCAATGATGATGCCTCAAACTCTTCAAAAACTCTGCGAGGCAACAGGCTCTTTCTGACGTAAGATATTTCAGCAGATGTTAAGAGACCGCCTGGTTTTCTGCTAATATGACAGTTTACTTAACAGCAAACCAAAGATTCTAGAGCGCTCGTGCTATAATCCTTGATTAGACTGACAGAACAGCAAATTCGGTGGTTGCCTAGCAACATAAAAAAATGCAGCACACTGCTCTTTTCTAAATTAAAAAAAGTCAACCAAATAAAGGCATTGCGGTGCGCCTTGTGTTTTCAAACCTGAAAAACGCATTCTGTCTGATCGAGGCCTAAGGAGGCACTTTATAATAACGCTGGTTTAGGGTCACAAGACACCAATGAGATGCATTTCTTAGAAACCATTCACACAGAACACATTTTTGCAAAAGTGTTTGAGCTTGCACTTTGTGTCTTTTGCAGTGTCTCACGTTATAAAAATGCAGCAATGTTTAACCCTATAAAGCCTACTTTATCATATTTGATTCACAAATGTATACGGCCTCTTAATTCTAAACATGATCAAAACTTTGCTTAAGAACCTTCTGTCATCTAATTGACAGTTTATACCTATTTAGCAAGGCAACTCAAATGCATGTCTGAAACACAATCTATTATCCATTAAAATCATTCTGGCTTGTTTCTTTCGGTCAGTTCTCATTTAAACCACAAGCGTAATCATGATTCACAAATGGCCGAACGGCACACAATATCAATGTCTACATCAGAGCAACGTATAATGAACTCACCAGTCAAGATTCACAACAGATGAACACGCTGGACTATTATTGTAATTCTGAAGGGTGCACATTGAAGCATTTACTGAGAACTTAAGACTTCAGAAAAAGCTTTAATTATTAAAAATAGTGCTAATACAATAGGTTACACGTTCCAGAGATCACTGGAAGTCTGTGATGTGGACAACACTCATCTTTAGCTGATCCATTCATCATATTGAAGCAATACATCTATATAAATACTGATCATTAGCCAATAAAATATAAACAAGAACTACATTTGCAACTTCTAAGTAAGAAATATAAGTGCTTGCAATGCAGCAAAAGAGTAGTATTAAAGTTTAATAGTGTTAAACTTATCTTAGGTTTAGGCTGGAGTTTAAAGTCATTAAAATAAAATAAAAAATGAGAATAAAATAAAATAACAAAAAATAAGATTAATAAATCAATTAAATTAATAGAAACAAGAACTAGATTCACAATGAAATATAAGTAATTGCAAGTGACCAGAATAATAGCATTAAAGTTGAATAGTGTTAAAGTACGCTCAGGTTTTAGGCTTTGGATGATCAAAACTTTGCTTAAGAACCTTCTGTCATCTAATTGACAGTTTATACCTATTTAGCAAGGCAAAAGCCTTTTAGTTTTAATTCTAGAAACATCCTCCTTCAGGTCATGTACGGGTTTCTTTTTGCTGTGAAATATTTACTGTTTTTAAAAAAAGTAAACGTAGAAATAACTTTTATATTGTTAATAATATTTCAAGACTTAGTGGACTGAAGCAACTTAGGCTCACTTAACCATCCATACATAATTTTTTTAGAAAAGAAAATGGTATAATTAGAGTATCAATGCAAGTTTATGATACATCAGGCTTTTGAGGAACATTTATTTGTACATCTCTCAATCCTCACTGCATTTCATTACGTCTTGCACACCGCAATGAAAATTACAGAGCTGTGATCATAAAACTAAGCATTAAAATATCATCTTACTAAGACATATTATTGGTAAATATAGAGTTGCAACTGATTCCATTTTTAAAAAATGTAAAAAAAATTTTTTTTACCTTGCATTTTTTTCCACATCTGTTTTTAAACAAACATGTGCAGTGTGAATGGACCCTTAATATGCGTTCGTACAGAATGCATTCTTGCGTTAAAAATTGCCCTCAAAATATGTTTATTTCATTGAACCAGCATCTCTAAAATGCTTAAATAGTACAAAGGATATTCAACAAATCCAAAAATATTGTATGTTTTTGTTGATGGTGGTTAATTTGTTATAAAAGCTCAGCTTTGATGGCTACAGCAGCAGTGCTTTGAAGGGTACAGATTTAAAGAGCTAACATTTCTGAAAAAAGTTTAAACGTGCTGACAGTCTCACAGCACGTTGTCAGCACACTAAAAACAAAAAAATGAATTCCTTTTAAAGCAAAATGAAAATAAAAGCAACTAGTTGTCCACTCTGACTCATCCCTTGTTGCAATAATGCAAACGACAAAGAAAAACAAATAAAAATAGAAAACAAAAAAAAAAACCTTTAAAAGTTTTTATCACTATGTTCTCGACTCATCTATCACAGACAAAAGTGCCCGGGCGAAACCCCGCTGGCCACCTGACATTCTTCTCCCTTCCTCCCATGACACGAGGACTAAATAAAAACAACATCCAGTCAGCGCACTGCTTCAAAGCAACTAAAACACCCCTCCTTTCCCTCTCCCTCCTGCCTGCTTGGATCGTTTTCAAACACACACAATTTAATAAAAGATAGACGTTTAATCTCCTCCATTCCAGAACAAGAGCACTGCTGTGAAACCCGATCTCTGCTTAGTCTCAGCAGCCGGACACACTGAGCCACCGCGGCTACGGCTAACGAACGGAACGCATTAAAGTCGAGAGGGACAGACGGAAACAAAAAACAGCGATGGAGGCACAGAACACAAAAACAAAATAACAAACAGCATTTCGCTTGCTATGTAGTTATTCGCAAATCATATTAGGTAGGAAAAGCCAAGGTCAATTTTATAATATTGAAGGGTCGGCGAAGCAGCTTAGACCCATTTGGATTAGCGAAGAGCGAATCGGGAAAGACGTGGAGCGGAATACATACAGCGGGCCTAGCCGCTGGGATAGAAAGTTGAAGCTAAAAGAGGAGGAAATTACAAGTAGCATGACTCAAGGGTAGTGTTGTTTTTGGTGGCCTGTTTTAATTTTAGTTTTAGTCTAGTCTTTGTGTGAAACTGTCATTTTAGTTTTTATTAGTTTTAGTCACGTTCATACTCTTTTTAGTCTAGTCTAGTTTTAGTCGACGAAAACTGATGACATTTAGTCTAGTTTTAGTCAATGATAACTGCAGCCCCCTAATACCAGACTACGACATTACTGCCCTGTTATTAAGAGCTTACACGGAGGGAGAGAAAGAGCGAGAGAGAGACAGAACAAGAAGAGGACAGAAAAGCCTCCAGCTTAACCACCTGTGATCAACAAAAACATCACCACTTTAACCACAAAGCTCTCCTGACAGCGCTGTCAGGCTTGATAAAACACCGCATGTGTGTTTTCAAGACTCCATACCTGAGGAATGCAGTTATAAGAGTCACACGATTGTGAACGTGCGACGTAGAGTCATTCATCTTTTATTTTCACAAAACGGCTCGGTAGGAGAGGTCGTGGACTGTAACCGGTCTGGGGTCACACACTTTAGCCTACGGGCAGCAGACACCTACAACCCAGAGGTGCGAGCGATCTTCCGGACGTTCCTCTGTAATCCGTGAGGACTTTTTGTCAGTAGCACCTGGAACTCGTGCTTTTAATCGCGGAAGAGTGGAGACAGACCCAGCAATTCCCTCAACTTCCTGTCTTAACAATTCTGTCTCTCATACACACACACACTCACATACTTACTGTCTGACCCATAAGACCCAGGGGGGCATAATCTTGAAGCAGGTGCACACTTAAAACCCTCAACGGACTCAACACACACACACACACACACTTCAGCATGTCATTCATGTCACTTTGAGTGTAAAAGAGCAGAACAAGGTACAGTGGTACATCTTATTCCTCACACACACCTAGTGAGCTTCCTCGCTGCCTTCCAAGATAACATCCTAATAGACATAGAAACACATAAGCGGCTGAGGTAGAAGACCTTATATTGGAAGCAACAAAACAGCAATATAGGCTGTTTTGTAAATAAAGTAAATATTGTCATATAATTATATAACATTATTTACATATAAAAAAATATTGTTACATAATGTAAAATATCAGTAAACAAAACAAAACACAAACATTATAAACACTATAAACGTGCATTTTAGTTCCCCTAAGGATTCAGAACAGAACAAGAAAGAAAAATAAATATAAACATAATATAAACATAAATTACAGTGGCATTCATTATAAAAAACATTTATTAAAAATGGCAAGCCTAAACAAAATTGACTTAAACTGAAATTACAGAACTAAACAAATTCAACTTTTAATCAATATTCTCTCACTTCCTTAATTTGTTTAGTACTTACATTTTTGGAAAAACTAAATGTAAGTGCATTGCCAAACAGTGAGATAATTTCAATAACAAATATATTTAAAACAGTTCTTGTTAAAAATAATAATAATTATGTTTACACATAAATGTAATCCAATAACTTCTTGCCTAAACGAAGTATCAAAAAATAATTTTAAAAAGTGCTAAAACATTTAATTAATATTTATTACAATTTGAAATACTGTCTACTGAAAAGGCCTCACAGTTACAGTTGTATTGTTTGAATCACTAAAAAGAACCAGTTCATTTACAGTAGAGTCATTCATTCTGTAATAGGATTACACGTAGCGATTTATGTTTTTGATTCATTATAAAAAAACCAGCTCATTAGAGTCATTCTTTTGTGAATCGGACTGCACTGGTTATACGGTATAGTTTTGATTCACTAAAACGAAATGGCTCATAATAGTAATCTGTAAATTTGTAAGTCAGATTACACTGGTTGCGCTGTACTGTATGTTTTTGATTCATAAGACTAATTCATTCATTCATTACTTCACACTCATTTAGATTAATTCATTCTGTAATGGGACTACACTGGCTCATAAGATTGATTCTTTCGGAAATCAGATTACACTGGTTATGCGGTTTGGTTTTTATTCACTAAATACAATTGGCTCAGGAGAGTCATTCGTGAGTCAGACTGCACTTGTTGCACTGTGGTTCACTAAAAAGAATCGACTCGGAGTCAGTTGTTTGGGAATTAGAATTTACTCTCCATGCTGTATATTTTTAATTCACTAAAAAGTACCGGCTCATTCACAGGAGAATTGGACTACACTGGTCACGCTGTAGATTTAATAGCGGTGTTGCGTCACAACTAAATGAGAAGTGCAAGATACTCCATCAGAGTATTTCACTACAGTATTCTGCCTCAAATTGTGCAAGAACCGGAATCGAACATTGCTTGGCTGCCAATCATATCCTCGCAAGCCACATCTTACCACATTCCATAGAAACAACCACAGTAAGCCAGCCAAAAATCACTCACACACACACACACACACACACACACACACACACAAAGT
>NW_015639527.1:124242-128633 GCF_001515625.1 Sinocyclocheilus rhinocerous | reverse complement strand
CAAAAATCACTCGCACACACACAAACACACGCAGACGTGCACACACACTGTCACCTAACAGTGATTAATGAGCGCTCTCCGGTGTGTGTGTGAGATCATACTGCTGTGACTCTGGTTCACAGAGCACCAAGAATTCCTCAAGGGAATGTCCAGTCAAATATATTATAACAGAGCAACAGGAGGCAAGAAGAGAGTATTCGTGTATGTGTGTGTGTGTGTGTAAGCATGTGTACGAACATATGTGAAAAAGTGCGTTCAGGTAACAGGACAGAAAGGGAGAGCAATGGAAATGAAATGAGAGTGGTTTTTATCACTATTGGAAATGTGAAGGATTACAGTGAGACCTGAAGAAATGTTCACTCTCACTCTCACATAGCAGGATAACACTTACATTCACCCCACACCTCACAAAATGTCACACAAAACAAGGCACACCGCAAATGGATGAGTTTAGCTGGATATCAGTTTTACAGTGACCCATATTGCTCGTTCGCCCAAAATAGTGCTGGTGCTCCGTCTCAGAACAGGGCAGAACCATTGACTAGAGAACCAAAAAACTGAATGTTATAATATAATCTGCCCATAAAATAATCATAGCACACTGTCTTTGCTTACAAGTCGTACTAGTTTTAAAAACATAATTTTAAAATCTTGAAAAAAAAAAATTTCAATTAATTACATTTTTTTTTTAGATTTTTTTTTAAATATAAATAAAAAAGCAATGTATTGAGTGTGAATTTTTTTTTTTTTTTTTTATCTTTCAAGTTACTCAAAAGTTAATCAAAACATTTAAAAATCTTAGTATTGTTTTAAAAATAAAAATGTAAATAATTGTTCATTTTAAGAAATTGCTTAAAATAAAAATAAAACAAAAAATTTGACATTTTTAAACAATTTTAAATAATGTTAAGAAATTGCTTTATAATTATAAATAAAAAAATATACTTATTATAAACAATCTTAAGTCATTTAATTTTTAATACATAATTAATACTTTTAACTGAATAGTTTAATTTAAAAAAATATATATATACACACACATATGTGTGTGTGACTGAAGCCGACATTATATCACCCCTCACCCTCCCCAACAGGTTTTAGGGCACTGTGGAGACAATTTGTCCATTCCAGAACCTTATAAATCTGATGAAAACCTTTAACATCCTTAAACTTATATAGCAACTTTGCTTTCATCGTTTACCCACCTCAAACACAGGGGGTCACCAGTAGCTGTACTTTTCCAGTAAATATTTGTGACGAGATAAGGCAACCGCAAGAACACGGCTCCATGTTTCCACATTTTCTGAAACTTCCTTCTGAAGTATGATCTGGAACGTTACTCAATAAAAAAAAAAGGGTTTTGATAATTGAACATGACAGCGACACAGATTCTCATTCGCTTTCCTTCTGACGGGTTCCATCTTCTCTCCCTCACTCCAGTGTAAAAAATGATTTATTCAAGTTGCAAATAAAACACGATTCGAACACAAAAACAAGATTACTGGAGTATGTTTTACAAGAAAATAATCAAGAAAATTTCATTTTTTCTACTTCAAAATTTCTTGTTCAATTTAATGTTACTTGCCTTTTCTTTGTAATTGTGTAAGTTACCAGCAATTTCTACGCCAAGTAATAACTCCTACACCAACGTTTTTTTTTTTCAGTGCTTGTTTTTTTACAAAGAAGGAATGCGATATCATCAAGTAACTAAACAAGAGGAAAAGAGAGACGAGACGGGCATGTACGATTACAAAAAGCTCCTTTATGAGACCGGATATTTACATATACTTTGAGTGAGTGTATGTTTTGTGTGCGGCACCTCAAAATCATTTCATGACCTCATATTAGCACACAAGCTCTATGTTCTGTTTAACCGCTCTATGACAAAGTGAGGGTGCTCAGCCAAGAATTGACCACTCTAAAGCAGACTCAACAAACTAACCGAACTCCTAATGCAATCTTCTTCTGATTTATCACATACTCACAAACAGGAAATCAGCTTCATTCAACAGTACATCTGAGGATCTTTTGTTACAAAAAAAGTAAATCTTGCAATAAAAAGAGTGGAGAGTGTGGTTATATTGATGTGATGTATTTTGTACCTACCATATTTTTGTGACAAGTTTTGCTGTAAAAAATGGCTTGTGCTGTCTTTCTTTAAAAGTGGTAGAGAAATGGAAATAGTGACAGATTTTTATAGTGTAAAAAAAATGAAACATGCCTGGATGAACGGTTCACAATAAGATCTAGACTATGCATTTAGAAAACAAATTAGGTGAACTTTCATTTAATGCCGACTTTAAAATAAATAACACTTACTGAGCTATGCTATATAATGCAAACACATTCCTACATATTTAAGTGTGACACAAGTGTCCAAATACTTTCAGGGCCACTGTAATTTATACTACAGTTTGTTTAGTCCTGCTTTGATCATTTTAAAATCATCTGCAAACGTTATTATGCAAACAAACATTGCACACACACCAGCAATATAAATGTTTCACTTATTACATGGTATATATGAGAAAGTTCAGATAGATAGCATAATAAATAACTATAACATACAGTAAAAAGCGTTCCCTTCCTGTTCTCCAGCCTCATTTCTGGTTTTAATTAAACAGCTGGGGGGGAGAAAACTGCACCTTGTTCTCTTACACCAGTTTATAAAGAAACTAAGACGACAGGTTAAGTGGCCCACAAATTCCTTTTGGACCTTTTCAAGACAAACACATACTTTAAAATAGAGGCGGGAAATGTCAGAATGGTTACAGCGAGGGCTATCGGCCGTGCCTGGACCATTAAAACAGCATTGCATGGCAGATGCTCAGTGTAATCGTTTCTATGATATTGGGAGTTACAGCTATGGTTGATTTATACGGAAAGTGCTGCCATTAGCTGTGACAGTTTGGAGGCAGGTGTTTGTTTAAAAGCAGCTAGGTTGATTTATGACTCCCAACGCCTGAAACTGCATTAAAAACACTGTAGTTTTGGGGAATGTTCTCTATTTCAATGGCGAATGAATGAACAATGTGCAGAGTGGGCACGCTGAAAGGTATGTTGCATATATGTGCGATCAGAAAATGAGATAGAAGTAACAAGTGTGTGTGCCGGAAAGAACCAAAGATTGTGAGAAAATGTGCATGCAAAATATGTTAATACATAAATATGGGATGTTCACAAATGGAGAGAGAATATGCACCAGCACGAAACAGCGCTAGGATGACATGGTTATGTACGTTTGGAGTATCAATTATTATATGTAAACAGGCAGGCGGAACACATGTGCCGAGGCTTGTGGAGAGTATACATTAATGCAGGTCATTTGGAGTAGCTGGGAAGATTTTCAACAGTTCCTGGACTTATGCATGATCTGCTCCGACCACCCACCAAATGGCAGGCTGCTGCAGTATTCCCTTAACTATCATCGAGGCCCAGTCGCATGCCAGGCGGATGCAAAGAGTGAAACTTCATAATGAAGATCATGGCTAGTCCGGAAAACTGCAGCATGAGTATGAAAATTCTCAGTCAAATACCAGAAGACCAAAGGGAGATCTGAACAACAATCAAAAGTTGGATAAGAAAGTTGCGTTGGTCAGTTTTTTCCTATGAAGATACAAAAAATTAAATTTATATGAAGATCATAAGATCTAGGGATGCACCGATATACATTTTCTGACCAATAAAATGCAATATTCATATAAATTAAATAATTTTATACATATACAAAATTATAAACAATAATCTAACCAGTCAATAACCGATATTGTATCGATATATTGTGTAGCTTTAATAAGCATAAAACATAATGAAGATTGCATAATAGTATAATATTAATATAATTTCATAAGTATATAAAATAATAACCTACCTTTGTATCGATATTGTGTAGCCCTAATAAGCACAAAAAATAATGAAGATTGTATAATAATATTATATTCATATTATATTCATATAATCAATACATTGTGCAGCCCTAATAAGAACGAAACATAATGAAGACCATAAACCTCTTCCAGACTGGAAAAATACTTAAAGTCATATGATGCGATTTCTATTTTTCCTTTCTCTTTGGAGTGTTACAAGCTCTTCTACAAGAAGATCTGTAAAGTTGCAAAGACTAAAGTCTCAAATCCAAAGAGATATTCTTTATAAAAGTTAAGAGTCAAAAACACCTACCTAAAACGGCTCATTCTAACACGCCCCCACATGTCTACGTCACGATGTGGGAAGATTTGCATAACACCGCCCAAATGTTCACGCAAAGAAAGAAGACCTAACTTTATTCTCGCTGTAGTTTTGTTGTTGCCGCCGCCATGTCGTGAAGACACTGTGTGTTTCGTTGTGAAAGCGAAACTACTTTGTTTGGCCTTCCAAAAGAGGACGATATC